>NC_090652.1:170849352-170969352 GCF_040937935.1 Hyperolius riggenbachi | reverse complement strand
CCGCCGGGGACTGGCTCCGCCCACCGTTCGTTGGAACCCGCCGGCCGTTCGGAAGCGCGGCGGGTTACTAGCACCCGGATCGCCGCATGTAACAAGTATAATAGGCTTTGTAATGTATACAAAGCCTATTATACTGGCTGCCTCCTGCCCTGGTGGTCCCAGTGTCCGAGGGACCACCAGGGCAGGCTGCAGCCACCCTAGTCTGCACCCAAGCACACTGATTTCCCCCTCCCCTGCCCCCTGATCGCCCACAGCACCCCCTCAGACCCCCCCCTGCCCACCCCCCAGACCACTGTTTGCACCCAGTCACCCCCCTAATCACCCATCAATCACTCCCTGTCACTATCTGTCAACGCTATTTTATTTTTAAGTCCCTAATCTGCCCCCTACTCCCTCCTGATCACCCCCCCACCCCTCAGATTCTCCCCAGACCCCCCCCCAGACCCCCCCCCCGTGTACTGTATGCATCTATCCCCCCTGATCACCTGTCAATCACCTGTCAATCACCCGTCAATCACCCCCTGTCACTGCCACCCATCAATCAGCCCCTAACCTGCCCCTTGCGGGCAATCTGATCACCCACCCACACCAATAGATCCGACATCAGATCACCTCCCAAATCCATTGTTTACATCTCTTATCTCCTCTAAACACCCACTAATTACCCATCAATCACCCCCTATCACCACCTGTCACTGTTACCCATCAGATTAGACCCTAATCTGCCCCTTGCGGGCACCCAATCACCCGCCCACACCTCAGAACGCCCTTAGACCCCAGCCCTGATCACCTCGCCAGTGCATTGCTTGCATCTATTTCCCCCCACTAATCACACCTTGAGACACCCATCAATCACCTCCTGTCACCCCCTAGCACACCTACCCATCAGATCAGGCCCTAATTTGCCCCGTGTGGGCTCCTGATCACTCGGCCAAACCCTCAGATCCCCCTCAGACCCCCTTCCGATCACGTCCCCAGTGCATTGATTGCATCTATTTTCCCCTCTAACCGCCCCCTGAGACACCCATCAATCACCTCCTGTCACCCCCCCTAGCACTCCTATCCATCAGATCAGGCCCAATACATCCTGTCATCTAAGAGGCCACCCTGCTTATGACCGCTTCCACAAAATTTGCCCCCTCATAGACCACCTGTCATCAAAATTTGCAGATGCTTATACCCCTGAACAGTCATTTTGAGAAATTTGGTTTCCAGACTACTCACAGTTTTGGGCCCGTAAAATGCCAGGGCAGTATAGGAACCCCACAAGTGACCCCATTTTAGAAAGAAGACACCCCAAGGTATTCTGTTAGGTGTATGATGAGTTCATAGAATATTTTATTTTTTTGTCAAGTTAGAGGAAATTGGATTTTTATTGTTTTTTTCACAAAGTGTCATTTTTCACTAACTTGTGACAAAAAATAAAATCTTCTATGAACTCACCATACCCCTAACGGAATACCTTGGGGTGTCTTCTTTCTAAAATGGGGTCACTTGTGGGGTTCCTATACTGCCCTGGCATTTTAGGGGCCCTAAACCGTGAGGAGTAGTCTAGAATCCAAATGCCTCAAAATGACCTGTGAATAGGACGTTAGGCCCCTTAGCGCACCTAGGTTGCAAAAAAGTGCCACACATGTGGTACCGCCGTACTCAGGAGAAGTAGTATAATGTGTTTTGCGGTGTATTTTTATACATACCCATGCTGGGTGGGAGAAATCTCTCTGTAAATGGACAATTGTGTGTAAAAAAAATCAAATAATTGTCATTTACAGAGATATTTCTCCCACCCAGCATCTGTATGTGTAAAAATACACCCCAAAACACATTATACTACTTCTCCTGAGTACGGCGGTACCACGTGTGGCACTTTTTTGCACCCTAAGTGCGCTAAGGGGCCCAAAGTCCAATGAGTACCTTTAGGATTTCACAGGTCATTTTGCGACATTTGGTTTCAAGACTACTCCTCACGGTTTAGGGCCCCTAAAATGCCAGGGCAGTATAGGAACCCCACAAATGACCCCATTTTAGAAAGACACCCCAAGGTATTCCGTTAGGAGTATGGTGAGTTCATAGAAGATTTTATTTTTTGTCACAAGTTAGCGGAAAATGACACTTTGTGAAAAAAAACAATTAACATCAATTTCCGCTAACTTGTGACAAAAAAAAAAAATCTTCTATGAACTCACCATACTCCTAATGGAATACCTTGGGGTGTCTTCTTTCTAAAATGGGGTAATTTGTGGGGTTCCTATACTGTCCTGGCATTTTAGGGGCCCTAAACCGTGAGGAGTAGTCTTGAAACGAAATTTCTCAAAATGACCTGTGAAATCCTAAAGGTACTCATTGGACTTTGGGCCCCTTAGCGCAGTTAGGGTGCAAAAAAGTGCCACACATGTGGTATCGCCGTACTCAGGAGAAGTAGTATAATGTGTTTTGGGGTGTATTTTTCCACATACCCATGCTGAGTGGGAGAAATATCTCTATAAATAGACAATTGTGTGTAAAAAAAATAAAAAAAATTGTCATTTACGGAGATATTTCTCCCACCCAGCATGGGTATGTGTAAAAATACACCCCAAAACACATTATACTACTTTTCCTGAGTACGGCAATACCACATGTGTGGCACTTTTTTGCAGCCTAACTGCGCTAAGGGGCCCAAAGTCCAATGAGCATCTTTAGGCTTTACAGGGGTGCTTACAATTAGGCACCCCCAAAATGCCAGGACAGTGAACACACCCCACAAATGACCCCATTTTGGAAAGTAGACACTTCAAGGTATTCAGAGAGGAGCATAGTGAGTCCGTGGCAGATTTCATTTTTTTTTTGTCGCAAGTTAGAAGAAATGGAAACTTTTTTTTTTTTTGTTGTTGTTGTCACAAAGTGTCATTTTCTGCTAACTTGTGACAAAAAATAAAATCTTCTATGAACTCACCATGCCTCTCACTGAATACTTTGGGATGTCTTCTTTCCAAAATGGGGTCATTTGGGGGGTATTTGTACTATCCTGGAATTTTAGCCCCTCATGAAACCTGACAGGTGCGCAGAAAAGTCAGAGATGCTTGAAAATGGGAAAATTCACTTTTGGCACCATAGTTTGTAAACGCTATAACTTTTACCCAATCCAATAAATATACACTGAATGGTTTTTTTTTAATCAAAGACATGTAGCAGAATAACTTTCGCGCTCAAATGTATAGGAAATTTTACTTTATTTGAAAAATGTCAGCACAGAAAGTTAAAAAAGTCATTTTTTTGACAAAATTCATGTCTTTTTTGATGAATATAATAAAAAGTAAAACTCGCAGCAGCAATCAAATAGCATCAAAAGAAAGCTGTATTAGTGACAAGAAAAGGAGGTAAAATTCATTTAGGTGGTAGGTTGTATGACCGAGCATTAAACCGTGAAAGCTGCAGTGGTCTGAATGGAGAAAAAGGCTCTGGTCCTTAAGGGGCGAAAAGACTGTGGTCCTGAAGTGGTTAAGTAAGTTCGGGATGTGAAACTTCCTGGAGTTGGGATCAGGGAGTAGGGTGGGTTAGGGGGTGTTAAAGGTGTAAGGGGGGAAATAGGAGGATCCTACATTACTACGTAGTATTACACACGACTTTGAACGTTTGCCCATGACTTCAGTAACAAGCTATTTTTACCCTTATGATGACTGGGGGTAATCTTCGTATAATATCTTGGAATACCAGAGGTCTCAACAATGTTATAAAACGTAGGCTAGTGTTTGACTATTTAAAGAAATTAGAGCCCCATATTATATGCTTACTGGAAACCCACTTGACAGGAGAGAGTACTCTCCCTTAAAAAACCCTGGATCTCTAGCTATCAGGTTTCCCATTTTTCAACCCTCTCAAGAGGGACGGCTGTGTTAATAAGCAAAAAATTCCCTGGCTCTATAAGTGATGTACAGGTTGACACAGCGGGGAGATACACGATAGTAACACTCTGTATAGAAGGCAGTATCCTTATATATTCCCCCGCCCTTTTCTGCCTCAGTCCTTGATCTGCTAAACTTCGCGATCATCTAGACAATCCAATTATCGTTGCAAGCGATTTCAACACAGTTATCGATCCGCAAAAAGATAAACTAAACACATTTGCGCTCCTTCCCAGCATTGATTGACTGGATGAAGGGATTTGTGTTGACGGATATATGGAGATGGCGTTTTCCTGATAGATCAGACTTCGCCTGCTATTCGGATCAATTCAAGTCCATGTCACAAATGTGTATGGGGACTAAAGATCTTCTCCCATAGTTGAGGAGGTGCCTGCCACATGGCATCTCTGACCACTACCCGATTATATGCTTTGCAACTCAAGAGTGGGATATGGAGGATGAGACCATGGTGGCTGGAGGACCAAACTATTTTAACGCCCTGTTTAGAAGCTATGGAGAGGTATTGGGTTGAAAATCTGGGAACAGCAGACATGAATATATGCTGGGACGCTGGGAAAGCAGTTCTGAGGGGGGCCTTCAGGGCATCCATGTCTATTGTAAGACAAAATGATCTGGCGTTGCATGCATACACTGAAAAGAAAGTTACAGAATCTAAAACACAGCTGACACTAGCTCCAGGTTCAGACACCTACGGGGCATGGGCAGTGGACAGGAGAGCACATGAGCTTGCTCTGTTAACCACCCTGGTGTTCTGGGGGGGGGGGCGGCCTGTTACGCGGCAGATCGGCATTACTGCCAGGGTGGTTAAGACGTGCCAAACGTAAAGAGATCATTTTTAAACAGAGGGAATTTGAATTTGGGAATTTGGGAATAAAAGTAGCAAGGTCCTGTCATATCTACTGAGGTCAAACGATCCCCCCTGTAATTTGCAGTTAACACTCGCAGCATCCATGCCTCTTCCAGCTCAAGCTGTTCAATGTCTGTTCAGGTCAGCAACTGAGGTCAGAGGTCAGGAAGCTGCCCTGCTGCTTGGGCCAACACTCGTGATCCATGCAGTGGAGGAAGGAGAAAGACAGGAAAACAGTGACAGGGGATCTTGGTTACGCTTTAACGCGTTTAAGCTCACCAACTGCGCCAAAGTGTCCCCGATCTGGTGAGTCCTACTCTAACCAGGCAAAAATGCTAGTTTTTATCAGCGTTATACTGGGAACCATGCCAAAAGCCCAGGGGTCAGCTGAATGGGAGAAATGAAATTAAAAACAACTCACCTTCTACTAGCTACTAACTGCACCCTCTGTATTTATATATTTCTTATGGAGATTGGGGTTCTCCAGTGCTGCGTGCATGCTTTGCATAGTATTGCATAAAATTTGGTTTGTGCTGCTCATCCCTTGACATGTATGTATGTATGTATGTATGTATGTATATGTATATATGTATATATGTATATATATATATATATATGTATATATGTATGTATATATGTATGTATATATATATATATATATATATATATATATATATATATATATATATATATATATATATATATATATATATATATATATATATATATATATATATATATATATATATATATATATATATATATATATATAATTCTTCCGTCCTCAGGTTTACTTATATATGTACATATATGTGTATATGTATATATATTTATAATATTCTATCTCTCATCGGTCCATCTGCATCGTCCACATTTAGCCCTGGTAATGCAGCCAGTCCGTGTACGCTCAGGGGCTTTTTACTCCATCGTGCTGTCACCAGGAGTGTTCTGTATGGTCCAGGTGTTGGTAGGACGATTTGGGGGCACATATGCGGCTAAGCAATCCGACTGGCAGAATTACTGGTGTTAACTGTGGAGGAGGATGGTGTGGGACCAATCAGCCTGAAGGGGGCTAGAGGAAGCCACAGGTAAATATATATTTTTTAAATTTTCTTCTAATCTCAGGTTTACTCTAAAACAATCCTGAAAATGTGGATATATGGACAATAACCTCATTAGTTGGATGCCTGGATGGGTAGTCCTGAGGTTTCCTGCATCTTCCTGTACCCCACCATTAGTGTTGACCCCCCCCACCTCTATGGTCGCATTGGTTTCCTCAGTGTGCATGTGCGGCCATCCATACTGGACATGCGAGATTTAAGTCTGTGCATAACGAGTAGAAGAAAGGTACCTGTGCACACAAGTGCCTTGATTCTACTGGGCATGCACGGACCTTATTTGTGCATGCCCAGTACAGGCACACTTGTCCATGCCAGCGCTCACACACTGAAGAAACCAGGAGGCCCAGCACTGGCATGTCTGTGGTCCAAGAAGACCTGGAAAACCCCTCAACCATCCTGAGGCTTCCCACTGGTAGGGTAAGTAACTACATATAAACGTATTTATTCTCTTCAGGTTTGCTTTACACAAATACATTTTAGAGAAAAAAACCTCACAATTCAATATGTGTAGAACCATTAAATTAATTGGTAATTATTATCGTCATGAGTTTATTTCCTGATGCACTTTTGGGAGAGTACATTCTCCCAGAGTAAAACAGAATGCCTTCAGGAGGCTATGGAAGTAACATTAATTCTAATGATTTCCACACCTCCCGCCGGAGCACTAGAGAATTGGCCCCTTTACTGTCTGCTTTGCTGCCCATATAGCAGTGCAGCTCTCTGTGTCCTCCACGGGGAACTTACAAGCTCAGCTCTGGCCACTCCTTCCTTTCTACACTGCGTAATGTGCATGCGCCAATTACTGACATGTGCAATATGCGTTGCATGGGTGTGTGGGACGTAGCGGAGCACAGCAGATCCTGTAACTTCCCTCTGGGGTACATAGAGATCTACACTGCTGTACAGAAAGCATAGATTATAGTAAAGGGTGTCACAACCTCTAATGCCCCGTGGGAGATATGGAAGTCAAATGATCCAACATTACATCTGTAGCCTCCCAGCGGGTATTATATTTAATTTAGAAAATTTCAGCTTATATTGTGGGAGAATGTTTCTGTTCGAGGGTGGAGGGTGTAGATGGTGAGGTTGTTGTTGGACAAGGGGGCCCGGGGGGGGGGGGGGGGGTTGGAGACAGTGGGCCTTGGGCGGTGAAAAGTACAAATCCGGCCCTGGCAGGCTCCAGGGTCATACTTTCACTCAACACTCATACAGACTTCGATAGTCGAATGGCCATATTTGAGGGCTGTACTGAAAAAGATGGGGTTTCGGGAAACATTTAGAAAGTGGTTCGATATCTTGTATGATCAACCTAGGGCTAGGTTAAGGGTTAATTCACACATTTCTGATTCCTTCTTAATACAAAGAGGAACGAGACAGGGGTGCCCTTTGTCCCCACTTCTCTTTGCATTGGCAATGGAGCCACTTGCGGAATGGATCAGAAAATCTGAAAATATTGTGGGACTTCAAGTACATAAGTTGGAGGAGCGTATCTCATTATATGCTGATGATGATCTGTTGTACTTGGCAGACCTGGACTCCTCCATTGTAGAGGTATTAAATATTTATGAATCATTCCGGAAGGTCTCGGGCCTGAGTGAACTGGTCTAAATCCATTCTCTTCCCGTTAGACTGAGATGCAGTTGGTAGGATTCATCCTTCACATAGGTTGATGGTGGCCGACTCCTTTAAATATCTTGGAATAAGTGTATCAAGAGAAATTATATTCAACATAACTTAACCCCTTTACTTGAACACGGGCGATTTAAAATCTGGGGCAGACTTCCATTAAATGTTGGTAGAGCTACTACAGTCAAGATGGTCTTTGCCCCAAAACTTCTTTATATATTACAGATGTCTCCAATACAAATTACCAAAAGTTTCTTAAAGTGTGTTGACTCAATGATATCCCGTTACATTTGGGGAGGCTCAATGCCACGTTTGGCATTGAGTACACTACGCTTGCCAACATCATTTGGAGGCCTGGCCCTACCCAATTTTTATTTATATTATCATCCAGAAATGGATGAGTGCAGACAGAGGAGATGCATCTATGAACCTGGAGGCTGACATTGCCACTTCATATGAGTCTTTAAGTAACGTAATCTACAGAGGAATAGTCCCACGTAAGGAAGGCTCCGATCTTAATACTTCAGTCAAAAACTATCGGGCAGCTTCTAAATTGTTCTCCCAATCAGATATTATCTCCCCTAGTACTCCTCTTTGGGTGAATCCGAGGCTACCTGAGCTTCTAAAACATTTTCGGTTAAATATGGGATTAAATATGTTAACCATGTTTTTGTAAACAGGAATTTTAAATCATTCGCTACACTCAAGTCAGTGCGGGCTACCGAGGCATTCAATGTTGTACTACTTTCAACTCCGGGATGCTGTAAGGGTACAGTGGGGTACCTCTGGGGTCCGTATCGACCCTTCTGGGTTGGAGCTGTTGGTGTTGAATTAAGATCAAACCAAGCAAATTTCGAGATATTACGCAACTCTAACACAAAAATATGTTTTTCACAGATATGAGAAAGCTAAAATAATGGCAGACCGAGTTCTGTACATTCTTGGAATCAGACTGGTCTGAATTTGAATCACATCTCCACGGTTATAAGTGCTAATGATAAACTAATTCAAATAAAATGGTTTCATCAGACATACTACACTCCTGCCAGATTGTCTAAAATGAGTCGGGACAGCAGCCCGAGTTGTTAGAAGTGTGGGCTCCTGGGGGCAGACTTTATTCATTGTATCTGGAATTGTGCTCTAGTCCAAGAATTTTGGACATCTATAACGCAATTTCTGGCCAAGGTAATGCAACGCCCGGTTGAAGAATGGTGGGTTTGAAGAATGTTATCTACATACAGAGGCTGGATCTGCCTATACAGCCCAGCCTCTGCTGCTATCCCAAACCCCCCTAAGGTCCCCCTGCACTCTGCAATCCCTCATAAATCACAGCCACGCTGCTGACAAACAGCTTGTCAGAGCTGGCTGTGTTTATCTCTATAGTGTCAGTCTGCTGCTCTCCCCGCCTCCTGCCGAACTCCGGTCCCTGCCTGCATCCCTTCCCTCCCTGCTGATTGGAGGGAAGGGATGGGGGCAGGGACCGGAGCTATGCAGGAGGCAGGGGAGCAGCGGAGACTGACACTACAGATGTAAACACAGCCTCACAGCACGGCTGTGATTTATGAGGGATTGCAGAGTGCAATGGGACCTTAGTGGGGTTTGGGATAGCAACAGAGGCTGGGCTGTATAGGCAGATCCAGCCTCTGTATGCAGATAACATTCTTTAAACCTACCTCGGGTTCTCTTTAAGGCTGCTATGTTAGGTATTATTGACAATGCCACTTGTAGCAAACACAAGCTGTTTCTCAGAATTGCCTTTTTCTATGCCAGAAAATCCCTATTGTTAAAATGGAAAATGCCTAACCTTCTCTGGTTAATCAGAATTCACCTTTGTATAATCTCACATACCAAACAAGAGGTTATCCGTCAAAATTTGATAAGGTCTGGAATTTATAGACAGAATTGTGACACTGTTGTTCCGGACTTGGACACTACTATCAGTGTATCAGATTTAAATTTGTAAAGCCTAAACTTATTTTTTTTTTTTTTTTTTTTTTGCTGCAGTTTTCATTGGTATTGAGGATTAGAAGTCAAAGTTCTTGCATAATTATGTGTGTATTAACGCCTACATGTAAATTTTTCAGTTGTAACTGTAAGGGTCCTGGGTGTTTGGGGTGTGGGGAGGGGTTAAAAGGGTGGAGGGTGGGACTTATCTCGGTTTGTTTACTTTATATGTATTTGTAAAACTTCAATAAAATTCTCAAAAAAAAATGTAGACGTTCTGACACACTCTACAGTTGAGGATGTGATGTATTTGGAACAATTTGTTACTAAAGGGTTAGTGTTTCCAGTTCATAGATCCATGCATGAATTGATTGAAACTGAATGAAAAGATCCGGACAAAAGGTATTGTTTATAAATCTTTAACCACTTTGTCCTCGACGTATAAAAACGTCAAGGACAGGCGCGCTCCCGCGGCCGATCGCGCACTTCCGGCCGCGGAGTCGGTAGCCACGGAATCAATGTATCGGGCTGGGGAGCCTGATCATTGATTCCTCTCCCCCGCTGAAAAAGCGACAGCTTCTCTCGGAAGCTTCGCTCTTTCTGAAGCTGTGTCCCTCTAAGCGTACATTGTACGCTTAGAGTGACGTCATGTAAAAAAAATCGAGATTGCCATCTTGTGGCCAAAAAGTAAAACTACATGTAAATGCCCAAAAACATTACAATACACCAATATTTCCCCAAATAAAACACTTTTAAAACCCACCCTCCCAAAAATGCCCACATAAAATGTTTAATAAAAAAAAACAAAAAAAATTACTATAAAAAAACAAAAACACATAAATATTTACCTAAGGGTCTAAACTTTTTAAATATCTATGTAAAGATGAAATATTTCTCTTTTTTTTTTTTTTTATAAGCTTGTAAATAGTGATGTATGCAAAACGGAAAAAATGCTCTTTTATTTCCAAATAAAATATTGTTGCGATACATTGTGATAGGGACATAATTTAAATGGTGAAATAACCGTGACAAATGGGCAATAACAATACGTGGGTTTTAATTATGGAGGCATGTATTATTTTAAAACTATAATGGCCGAAAACTGACAAATAATGAATTTTTTCATTTTTTTTCTTATTCTTCCTGTTAAAATGCATTTACAGTAAAGTGACTCTTAGCAAAATGTACCCCCCAAAGAAAGCCTAATTGGTGGCGGAAAAAACAAGATATAGATCAGTTCATTGTGATAAGTAGTGATAAAGTTATAGGCTAATGAATGGGAGGTGAACATTGCTCGGATGCATAAGCTGAAAACGACTGAGATGTTAAGTGGTTAAAAAGGTTATATTCCTTGAATAAAGCGGAAGTGTCTAAATGGTCTAAATGCTCTAAATTACAACTGCTATTTCAAAACTCATAATTTTATCATCCGATTCACCAATATTCTTTTAGAACATGGGGACACTCAGATTTATCGGATGAGAAAATGTAGATGATACTTAAAAAAAAAAAAAAAAAATCATGGGAAGCTGTTTCAGCTTCATTTGCACCTAATTTAGTAGCCACCTGTACTGCTTAATGCTTTATCTGGTTGCAGGAGCTGCAAGCTCTTTTGAAAAGCGGGTCTCCAATTTAGAATATCTATCGCTTGCGACGTTAAGACTAGCAGGATAGTTTCTTGCTGATGCTTCTAGTGAAGCAGTTAGAATCTATGCATGGTGTTTGGCATTAACGCGGCTAGAAGATTCCTGTGGCTTAAAAACTGGGATGGTGATGCTATGACCAAAAATAAACTTTGTGGCCTCCTGTTTGAAGGCAAATTGTTTTTTGGCTCTACTCTGGAAACAATGTTAAGAAAAGCAACAGAAAATATTTTTTTTTCGGCTAATAAGAAAAAACTGGTTTTCCCCCAAAAAATTTCTTTGGGGAAAAACAGATTCTGGAAAGAAATGGCAAGGCAAAAAAGTGTGAATGCAAAAGGTTTCCACATCAATCCAAAACCCTCTGATACCCCTAGCCAACCTCAATCTGAACAATAACTATATTCAGGTGTGAGGCAAGTTAAAAAAAAAAATAAAATTCTAAAACTGGTACATCTGTCCAACCTTCAGGGTTGGTTACAAAATTCAGTTCGCTCGAATTCCCCCGAGATCATTCAGGGTAACGGGCTCTCTCCAGTCCTCAGTTCAGCAAACCGCTATGGAAAAAGCTGTGGGGTTTTTGTTCCAGAAGGGAGTTGTGGAGGTAATGCCTTTGCAAGAGAGGGAAAGAATTTTCCAATCTTCCTGGTTCCAAAACGAATTTTTGCCTTATCAATCTTCGGCTTCTGAATCAGTGATGTAAAATACCAAAGTTTCGGGATGGAATCGATCAGCTCCACAATTCTTCTGGGGAAATTTTTTTTTTTTTCCCCTCCATAGACCTTATGGATGCAAACTGCCATATTCCTATACATCCAAGGCACTGGGAGTAATAATTGCAGTATTTGTATAGCTCCTTTCTCCTGTCAGACTCAAAGCGCTTGCGAGGTAGCCACTAGAGCGCACTCAGTAGGCAGTAGCAGTGTTAAGGAGACTTGCCCAAGAAACTCCTTTCTTTCAGTTTCAACTTTCAGTTGGCTGCATGAAATAGTTTTTTTTTAATTTAAAAAAAAAACCTCCCCCAGCCGCCCTGGCGATCTTAATAGAACGCCAGGGTGGTTAATCAGGGATTTCAGCAAGGAATTTTTGTATTTTTTAACTGACCATCTATTACTATGTAAGAGGAAGAAAGCGGGATCCTCCTGTGTCTCTATCCCAGTGATCTGCTTTATTATACCTATGACCAAAACCCCCCAGTTCTTTACATCCCCAGAAGATGTGAATATCTCCCCTCTCCTCCCCGCATCTCCAGCACATTGATGAGGCACATGGGAACATTCTACCCAATCTATCCGGTGTATAGTACCACCTTGCAAAGATCTTGTATCCTGCTTCCTGTCCTCTTGTGGGCATTGCTGACCTACTAGCAAAAGTTAGTACTTTTTTCCACTGTACCTCTGTGAATACCTTCCCCAAATCTTTTTCCCACTTCTCCCTCAGTTCTTGTATGGTCCTCACTCTCGTTGAGAATCTTATATACCCTTGATAGCATCCCCTTATTTTGCCCTCTACCTTTACACATCTCCTCGAATGGGGTTACATCTCTTAGTGCCTCCTTGGACCCTTGACTTCTCACAAAAGATTTTATCTGGGCATATCTCCATTCATCCATGTATCCCCCTTCCCCTGTATCCAACAATGTTTGAATCGGGGTCCATTCTGCGCCAACTATTATATTACCAACTTTCAGCCCCTGTCCCCCCCTTCCAGTGTGGGTAATTAAGAGATTCCATTTCCGCCGGGAATTTTATATTCCCAAAAATAGGGATCATGGGGGTAGGCCAGGGCGACACACCTGCATTCTTATATTCAGTGTGTGCCTCACCAATTCGGTCCCGTTTTTCTTTACCTCTATCCCACTTTTCTCCTGAATCCAGGGGAGGTTACCTATCGGACTCCCTATCACTTCTTCCTCTACCATTACCCACCTCTTCTCCTCACGATTCCTATTCCAGTCTATTATTCGAACCAATACTGAGGCCTTGGCATATTTTTTAAAATCAGGGACCGCCAAACACCCTCTCTCCCTCTCCATCGTCTGTAGCCTATAGCTCCCTCGAGTTTTCCGACCCTTTTCTATAAATCGACCGATAATGCTTTTCAGATGTCGAGAAAAGGGAGGGGATATTGGGACTGGTAGAGCCTGGAACAGGTAGAGAAAGCGAGGGGGGAAAACATTCACCTTTACGATGGCTATTCTGCCAAACCAGGAGAAACATGGCCGGTCCCAGGCTTCCAGGTCCTGTTTTATCCTTTCCAATAAGGGAAAGTAGTTATCATTTACTATATCCTTTAAATCAAAACCTATTTTTGACTCCCAGGTACCTAATCATTCTATTCTGCCATTTAAATGGGAAGTTCCGGATCAATTCTTCCCTTTGTTCCCCTCTCACCCCCCCCCCCAAGCGATTATTGTACTTTTGTCAAAATTGATCTTCATATTAGAGACCCTCCCAACTTTATCAAATTCCCTCATTAAACTAGGTAACAACCTCTGAGGGTCTCTAAGGTAAAATAGCATGTCGTCTGCATACGCTGATACTTTATGTATCTGTCCCCCAATTTCCAAGCCCCGTATGCTGGAGTCCACCCTCACCCTACACAAGAATGGTTCCAGTGATAGGGTGAATACTAGTGGAGAGAGGGGGCAGCCCTGTCTCGTCCCATTTTTAATTTCAAAAGGGTCAGAGGTCACCCCATTAACTTTTATCCTTGCATTTGGGAAGGTATATAGGCCCATTACTCTTGCACTCATCTTTTCTCGTAGCCCCACATGTTTTAACACCCCTTCTATATAAGCCCACTCCACCCTGTCAAATGCTTTCTCAGCATCTGTGGACAAAAATACGACAGAGTTGGAGTGGGCTCTAGTCCAACATGCCAGATCAAGAGTGCGGATAGTGCCGTCTCTTGCTTCCCGCCCCCCCCCCCCCCCCTTCATAAACCCCACCTGATCCGGGTATACCAACTGATTCATAAACTGCGCCAGCCTATTGGCCAAGACTTTTGCAAAGATTTTAATTTCTACATTCAATAGTGCTATCAGTCTAAAGGTGGCCACTAACTGTCCAATTTCTAGCGAAAAATCGTTCGAGCGATCAGAAATTCTGATCGGACGAAAAATCGTTCACTACACCATCAACTAACCAATCTTTGCTTCCTATCTATCACGACCACCAAGAAAATCCAAATTTTCGTTCAACGAAAATTCATTCGGGCGACATTTTTTTTCACTCGTTCATAATCGATTGTGTCCACCAATGGAGATAATTTACAACCAATCCGATCAGAATTTCTGATCGCTCTAACGATTTTTCGCTAGAAATTGGACCGTTAGTGGCCAGCTTGAAACTTTGGCACTGCATTGGGTCCTTTCCCTCCTTGTGCAACAGTGAGACATAGGACTCCAGCATACGGGGCATAAATCCGCGACCCTCTCCCTCCCCCTCAATCATTCCATTGAATGCTTCCGCAAGATATCCCACCAATTGTTCACTAAACCTCGCATAATATTCCATTGTTAGCCCATCCGGGCCAGGCACTTTACCTATTGGCATTTGTTTTATTGCTATTTTGATTTCCTCCACCTGAATCTGACCTTCCAAGGATGAGGCGTCTTCTTCTGACAGCCTGGGCATTCCACTTTCCTCTATATAACTTATTTCCTCTCTTCTCCTTTTTCTTCCGTGGGTGTCCCCACTTTCAAGTTATACAACCCTTTATAGTCTCTAAACACCTGGGTTATTTCTCCTAGCTCATAAACCACTCTAGACTTTTTATCTTTTATACAGGGAATATAATTACTCCTCTGCTGTTTTTTTAGGGCCCTCGCTAACATAGTGCTGCTCTTATTCCCATATTCATAGGAGCGTTTGCATCTTAATGCCATATTTTTAACCCCCTGGAACAGCAATGCCCTTAAGTGCTCTCTTTCCCTCTCTAATTCCTCCCAGCACCCTTCCATGTTCTCCCCCTTATGCTGTTGTTCCAGTCTTTTTATATTTTCCAGCGCATTTTTTATATTACTATACCTTTCCTTTTTTCTAGCCCCTTCCTGTATCAGTATACCCCTAATATAACATTTGGGGGCCTCCCATACCGTCATTTCAGACTCCTCACCCCTGGAGTTCGTCAAAAAATAAAAATCCAGTTCATCTCTCATCTTTTGTATAATCCCCTCATCTCTCAGTAATGAATTATTTAATAGCCACATCATAGGTCCCTTTATTCCCCCCCCCCCCCACTCAAGTTTTACAATTACTGGTGCATGATCTGACAGTGTTATGGGACCTATTTCTGATCCACTCACTACGGAGAGTATATCATGCGACACCGGCATCTGCGAGTAGTATGTGTAGTCCTTCACCGTGGGGTTGCACACGCGCCAAGTGTCAACGAGTTGTGCCTTGCACAATAAATCTCTACTTTTGTAGGTTTTCAAAGATGTCGTTTATCTTCCCTTAGATGTATCCATGCGGGGGTCCAGAGACATATTCAAGTATGTACAGATTATCCCACCCCCCTCCCTAAATTATTCTAATTTATTAATAAATCTCCCCAGGGTTTCTACCTGTGTTAACGCTTGGTGCATAGTATGACCCCACCGTGATCATCCTATTCTTCAATTCACCCTTAATTAAGTTAAATCTCCCCTGTGGGTCAGCGTATTCTTCCTTTAAAATAAATGGGACATCTTTCGACAGTAATATGGCTGTCCCCTTCACTTTAGATGGTTGTAAACCACTCAGGTGTATTGTCTTGTAGTGCCTGTCATAAAGATTCGGAGCACATGGGACTTTAAAGTGGGTCTCCTGTAGGCAGATTATATCTGCCCCTTCTCTATGGCACAGCCTAAGGCCCCGTTCACACTTGCGGTTCTCTGCCAAACGGACCGGATGACCTGACCGAATCCGGACCGGATCCGGATCGGAACCGTACGGTTCTGATCCAGATCCGATCCGGTCAGGTTGCATCAGGTGTTCATCAGGATGCGATCCGGATCCGTTTGGCAAAAGATAGTAGAAATAAAATAAATGTTCGGGTCTGGGAGGTCATCAGAAGGTGGACCTGTGGAATCAGGCCCTCCGCTGTTTAGCACTCACCTCCACCTCCGACATACTGCCAACATCTCCAGCACGTTTAAAGTCACTGCTGCTCCACTCCAAAATGCTTGCCCATGTGTCCCCATCCAAAATCGCCGCTACAATACGCATAGGAAGTGGGGTAGAACGTCCGGATTTTATAGCCAGTGTGTTGTGCGCTCTCAGTTTCTTATTGGTTTCTATTAGCCGGATGCAACAGTCCGGCTCCGCTCCGGATACGTCAGCTGGAGGAGCTGGACCAAAAAATAGCGCATGTTGGGTCTTACGCCGGAGTCTGGATCCGGTCCGGCTCCGGTCCGGACGGAACGGACGCATGTGAACGGACGCATAGACTTTCATTGCTATGCCGTGCGTCCGTTCCGCATGCGGTCCGGCTCCGGCATGGCGATTCCGGACGGCGACCGCCAATGTGAACCGGGCCTAAGAATAGATGCTCTCTTCTCCGGGATATTTAGGCCCCTAGCGTTTAGTGACAAAATTTTAAGACTACCTAACTTCATCTTTATGTACCTTCTTTATTCTCAATTCTGTCCCAGTATCCATTTTTTAAACTTTTCCACACATTCCTCTCCCCCCTCCCCCATTCACATCCTTCTCACTCATCCTGCAGCAATCCCCCTTCCCATCCACCCTCGCCCCTTTTTTTTCCCCCTAAGGAATCTTTCCACTTGAAACCCATCCCCAGTTTCTAAGGCGTGCTGCTCCGCCTTCTGGGTATTAAGCCACCATCCCCCTAAAGCGTGGAGTCTCGACCTACCCCCGTGAAGACCCGCTTATTTCAACTATCCACTACAAACTGGAGAGGGCAAAATCGTCGGAGGGGCGGGAGAGAGAGAGGACGACCCAAACTACAAAACAAAAAAAAACAGGCAGGGAAGAGGAAAAAGGGAGGTGGGGCCATAAAGGGTCCCCCTGACTCCTCTGCCCATCCCCCATGCTCCACCCTCAATACCACATCCCCTATATTACATCTTATTAAATTAAACCGTGATTAATTCAGCATACCATCACAGTGGTATATTTAATTTTTTCCCCCCTCTCTTCCCCCCCCCCCCCCGGGGGACGGGGAGGGAGGAGGAAGGGGTCACAGGAGGAGCAACCTCCCTTCCATATATACTTTCTAATGACTTCGCCATCTGTATACCATTCTATCTTATATTCCTATTAACACCAATAACCCACAAAATATATATACAAATTAAATCCTTCTCCCAACAGTCTCCTTCCCATAGATTTAACTTGAATACCTCCAGTGCCACATCTTTTTCATTACATCCTGTTGGATTAACCTGCTGGGCAGTCTGGACGAGCTCAGCTCGTCCAGTACCGCCGGAGCCTGCTGCTCAGGGCCCTGCTGGGCCGATTTGGCTCAAATAAAAAGCAGCACACGCAGCCGGCACTTTGCCAGCCGCGTGTGCTGCCTGATCGCCGCCGCTCTGCGGCGATCCGCCGCGAGCAGCGGCGAAAGAGGGTCCCCCCAGCCGCCTGAGCCCAGCGTAGCCGGAACAAAAAGTTCCGGCCAGCGCTAAGGGCTGGATCGGAGGCGGCTGACGTCAGGACGTCGGCTGACGTCGATGACGTCACTCCGCTCGTCGCTATGGCGACGATGTAAGCAAAACAAGGAAGGCTGCTCATTGCGGCCTTCCTTGTTTATTCTGGGCGCCGGAGGCGATCGGAAGAACGCCTCCGGAGCGCCCTCTAGTGGGCTTTCATGCAGCCAACTTTCAGTTGGCTGCATGAAATAGTTTTTTTTTTTTTATTAAAAAAAAAAACCCTCCCGCAGCCTCCCTGGCGATCTTAATAGAACGCCAGGCAGGTTAAACCGTGATTATTTCCACATTTCTTATACAAACACAGTGCTACTTTTTCTCTTTCCCCCCAGGGGACCGCGAGGGGGGGGAGGGAGGAAGGGGGCGTGGCGGGAGCACCCCCGCCCCCTTCACTCAGCCCCCCCCCCCCGGCAATACACAATTTCCCAAGTCCCCACCGTGTTCAAATTCAAACAAATCCCAATCATATTTCTTACATCTACCTATTCCATTTCTATCTATAACCACACGTTATACATTAGTGCATACTTCTCAATGTTACCCCCTTCCTCTCTCATTTTATATATGCTTGTAATTAGTGCGAGAAAAGATAAGAAAAGAGAAAAAACATTTTTATATCCTCATCTTCCCCCCCCCCCCCCCCCCCCCATCAACCTTCATCCTCTAAATCATTTAAGTCCAGCTCTATTTCTCCCCTGCGGGCCATCCCATCGCCTCCCCTCCGGGTTCCACTCTGGTAGTTCCATCTCTGGTATAGATAGTTCTTTACAAATATCTGGCAGTTCCTCCAGGAATCTCAATGTCAATGTTTTGCTGTCCAGCATAATAATCAGAGCAATTGGGAACCCCCACTTGTAGGGTACTTTCTTCTGCTGTAAAACTGCTAGCAGTGGTTTAAGGGCCCTACGCTGCATTAATGTGTAAAATGAAAGATCCTGGTAAACAGTAATAGTAAATTATTTCCACTTCTGTGGCCCCATCTGCCTTAATGCTGCGGAGATATTTTCTTTGTCCTTGAAATTATGAAATCTACAGATTATATCCCGTGGTGAGTCCTTATCCCTTGAAATGGCCCTCAAAGCCCGGTGTACGCGTTCAAATTTAATTGTAGCGTCCTCTGGCCAGCCCAAAACCCCATTAAAGATAGTTTGCAGACAGGTAATGTCCTCCCCCTCACCATCTCGGGAATCCCATTTACTCTCCAGTTAAGTCTCTTGCGGTTTTGGACATAAGGGAGATATTAACATTTTCTTTGTTTCCCACCTGTGTTCTTTAAGGTATTCACCTCCGCCTGCAATTTCACCACTTGTTGTTCCATAATTTCCATCTTTGCTTCCAAGTTAGTCCCTCTTTGATCTCCAAAATTTCAATTCGCATAAGGTCCGCGATCTTTTGTCTGGGCTTCTAGGTCTGATCTTGTGGGTAAGGCCTTTAAGCACCTCCATATTTCTTCAAGATTGCCTCCCTGTTCCGATCCTGAGCCTGGGGAGCTAGCCCTTGATAGCGAAAGGGTATTATCCGCCACCTCCATCTGTGTCTTGTCTGATGTTGCAAAATATTTGCTCACAGATTTCTGGACTGGGGTAGTCGTTCCTTTAACTGGATTCTTCTTTTTCTCCTCTCTCTCTCTCTCCCTCTCTCCTTATCTTTCACCAACTTTCTTTAATATTAGGCTGCTGACACCTAGTCTCTACTCCCAGTGTCGCCCCCAATCACACTGCCAGTATCCCTGGGGTCAATTTCTTTTCCTCCAGCAGGCACTTTCTCCCAGGCAGGTACTGTCTCTCAACCCCACCAGCTCCTTGTGCCTCCTATACCTTACTCCAATATGCAGCTCTGGAGTAACTGCGAGGTCTGAGAGCTTTGACTTCTGGGAGCCCCAGGCTCCCTCTTCAGAGTACGGTCTGCCGAGGTCCTTCTGCGCTAATCCCAGCGCTCCCCCGCTCCTCTACCGGTGCATCTATCTGCCCAGACTGAAGAGGCTGTCTTCCGGGGTCTCCGTGCGCCGTTCTCGGTGTACCTTCTCCTCCACCACGCCAGTGGAGCTTCCGGGCGGATATGACGTCACTCCCTTGTGACGGCTTCCTTTCCTCCGGCTCCCCTCTGCTTCCCAGCCCGTGTCAACCGTAACTTCCCCGGCGATCGTCTCCACATGGACTGCTGGCTCACCGGGTGGGGACGGGCTCCAGGGTAACCCGCAGGGGGTACAGCGTCGGCTGCGCCCTCCCGCAGTCCGCGGACGCCGAGGCTTCACCGAGACAGATCAGAGCCCCATACGCTCACTCCCTCATGGTAAGCTCCCCCCCCCAAATTTGGGGAGGAGTTCAGATTCAATCCCGGGTCCTTCATCTGAAATTCAAAGCTCTTTCAGGGCAGAAAAAAAATTTCTGCGCGTTTCGCTGCATTCGACACTACAGATCTCTTGTTTGCCGAAAAAGTAGATTCTCTTCTCTAATCAAGACAATGTGGTGGTGGGTGTCACAGCACCCTGTAGGAAAAAGGCACAGGAGACAAAATACGGGAACCCAGTAGTGCAATACGTCAGTGATCAATGTGGAAAATGAATAAAAGAAATGCTACTCAGAAAGGAGGGTTGCAAGGGGCAGCAGACCACAGGAAGCAGGTGGAGACCATAAACCTGACTCCACTCAGGGTGGTCCTAGCCAGGACCTGGACGTAGTCGCTCTCTTAACCTCCTTAGCGGTAACCCCGTGTGTGACACTGGGTAAGCCGCCGGAGGGTGCCGCTCAGGCCCTGCTGGGCCGATTTAAATTTTTTTCTTGCTGGACGCAGCTAGCACTTTGCTAGCTGCGCCAGCACCCCGATCGCCGCCGCCGCGCGCCCGATCACCGCTATTCGTTGCGGCGCGCGGCCCCCCCCCAGACCCCATGCGCTGCCTGGCCAATCAGTGCCAGGCAGCGCCGAGGGGTGGATCTGGAGTCCCAATGACGTCCCGACGTCGGTGACGTCATCCCGCCCCGTCGCCATGGCGACGGGGGAAGCCCTCCAGGAAATCCCGTTCTTTGAACGGGATTTCCTGATCGCCTATGGCCGGAGGCGATCGGCGGGGCTGGGGGGATGCCGCTGAGCAGCGGCTATCATGTAGCGAGCCCTAGGCTCGCTACATGATTTAAGAAAAAAAAAAAAAATTAAAAAAAACTGCTGCGCTGCCCCCTGGCGGAATGTTTCATACCGCCAAGGGGGTTAAACAACGGGGACAGGTGTCCACCGTGGTGGAGACCACAGGTGTTCTGTCACCACCCCTCGGACAGGGAATGTACCGTACGGGGATATACTAAGCACAATTGAGGGAAAAGAGGCGCCTTGGTTGGATAAAGGCGTGTAAAATCAGCTTAAAAACTAAAGGAGACGAGGTAGCTTACCTCAATGACGAAATCTTTGAATTGCAAGACTTTTTTTTTATTTAGCACAGACGCATTTTGCGGGTCTGAGCCCGCTTCCTCAGGCCAATAAATGCCAATTGAGTCATTCAATGTAGCAAGGGGAGCTTCTTGAATGACTCTACTTGGGTAATCCTGCAACCATGTTCGTTTCTTTTGACTATTATATTCTGACCTTACTAGCTTGTTTTTCTCTGATTAGTTGGAAAGAGAAGGTGAGAATGAGGACCAAAGGGGAAATTTTGGACATAAAGCGGAGAGGGAAAACTAAACAGAATAAAAATGAGCCCCTAAGATTAATTACTACTTTAGGTTCTCATTGGTCGAGCCTGCATGAATTATTACAGAAACACTGGCATGTGATGATGCTAGATGAAGGAATGAAAGCCATTGTGGGGGAAAGACCGTTTGAAGGCAAAAAAAGTTCCCAACTTGAAAAACAAGCTAGTAAGGTCAGAATATAATAGTCAAAAGAAACGAACATGGCTTGCAGGATTACCCAAGAAGTAGAGGCATGTTCAGTTGCGGTAACTGTAAAGTCTGCTTTTATGCAGAGAGAACTAAAGTGTTTAGAAACGCAAATAATACCAAATTGTACGAAATCAGGGATTTGATAACGTGCAACCGAGAGGGTAGTCTACAGTATAGTGTCCTTGTGGACTTCTCTACATAGGCAAGACAAAGAAAATTGTTTAAACGTATTGGTGAACACATAACCAATATCGAGGAAGCAGACAGTCCCCTGGGTCAACAAGGACTTTCATGGTGGAAAACCGAAGGGCCTTCGCTTTAAAGGCATTATCAAGCAAAGTCTGACGGGAGTTGACATTGAAAATGATCTCTACAAAATAGAAGCTACCTGGATTTATAGACTTGGTACAAAGATCCCACATGGTCTAAATTCCGATTTGAATCTTGCATATTTTTTGTAGTACCCCAATGCAATAAGTCAAATGTGACCAGGGGTGTACAGTTTCTAGGTCTCGGTGATCCTGATCTAGCTTTGAAAACATACCCCTCAAGGCTGTGATCCTCATGTTTTAACAGCAAAAAAGGTGATGGACGTTTGTTTTGGAACTTATAGATTCAATACAATGTGAATGTAATGCCTTTTATCAATGAAGAGGTAGTTCCCGGCAAGATGGCCCAGCCTCCTATAGGAACCCTTAAATAGAACTATCCAGCTAATAAGATAGCACCCTCTATCACTTTGAGAAAGCCCCATGGGCGGGGTGAAGCGCATCAGTGGGAGGAGTCAGAACCGAAGTGAGCGCTCACATGACCCCGCGGACGTCGGAGCGGTTTCCAAGCGGGCGCCGCAAACCGAACACGACGGATTGCACGGAGGCAAGACGCTGTCAGCTGGGATGACACAGCACAGAGGCTCTCTGACGAGCTGGAGCCCTGTGTAATTAGCCAGCAAGCAACGCCGGATGAGCTGAAGCGGGGCAGCGAGGATTCACCTCGAGAGGCAGTACTGTCTAGGAGCCGTGAGTGTTAAAAGCCCTGCGGGGTTCTTTTGAAGTTCTGTGCAAGCCTTGTAATGTTTAGCCACCGCTTCATTGACCCCACTGTACACCTCAATATCAGGGTCATCCACAATCTGCCATTGCAAGTTGTATTCAAAGTTGCACAGTCTTTAATGGAGCGATTGCAGTGACTACATGTAAAGTGAAGCACAATTTTCAGGACTTTGTTACATGGTCCATAGTGTTACACACGTTTATACTCCCTTCGGAAGTCAGTGGATATTTTATGCAAGTCGCAGTCATATATGTGGGAAGTTAATGTGGACTTTGGCGGTGTAGGAAACGGGGATATAGCCAGCAAATCTACTATACAGCATAGGGCTTTTGCAGGACCTGGATCCAATTCGCACAAGTGGCTGCAGCTTTTTCTATAGAGGCCTCATTGCATCGATGGTGGGACCGCACACAGTCCTACCATTAGGGTGGCAGACGCAGTTAGCATAGGCTTCGGCTGGGCGACTGTGTCTGCAATAACCCATAACCCAATGGGGATTGGTGGTAATGTGTGAAGGAGCGCTCCCTCCGGTTCTTATCAGGTTTTTAAGATTTTAGATAAGGGGATAACCAGCTGCTGGGGGGAGGGGGGGGGGGGGTTCTGTATCAGTTTTTCTAAGCAGATGCAGGACACACGGGTTCTTTATATAGCTGAACTACATGGAATTGCTTGCGATCTGGAAGGTCCTGTAACGCGGCGTATCGGCGACAAGCATCACAACACACAGCTAGCAAAGTGCTAGCTGTGTGTTTTTTAAAAAAAATTAAGAAAATCGGCCCAGTAGGGCCTGAGCGGTGCCCTCTGGCGGTTATGGACGAGCTGAGCTTAAACCGCCAAGGAGGTTAAAATCAACAATTGTGGAGACAGTCGTAGCGCAGTATAAAAATAAAAAGGGAAGAAAATACGAATACTTATGTTCATGTGGAAATATGTCCTTTCTGGGAAAACACGTGAAGTTCCTTTGTTTCAATTCAGGAGCAAAGTTCAGACAAGATGGCCGCTAACCACATGGTCCTCTGGCTAGCAGCAGCATGCTCTCGTGAAGATGGGATTTGGAGGACTAAAGAACCCCATTGCAATTTCTTTTGAATGACCTACATTTTTGGGTGGCGTCTCAGGTTCAGCCCAGGGACTGGACAGGGTGCGGTTAACCTCCTGGGTGGGTTTCTGGTGCCCACCAAATATGACATTTTCCATATCTCTGCTTACGCTACCTGAACACACAACAGTCACAGATTCATATTCCTCAGAATAGGAATGTTCATATGACCTCAAACTTGGTTGCTGTCGCATGTCCGGTTGCGAATACCTCGGGTTCTGGGTATGTCAGTGGCCTCAATTTAATAAAATATTCAACAGATCCTGACCAGCAGAATGAGAACGGTATTTCTTAAACAGGCTAAAAATGATATATAGCATTCATTTTCTCTCTGCTTCCATTGGAGTCTAGCAGTCTGGTCTCCTGCAGAGGTTATCCTGACTCTTCAAAAAGGCAGCAACACTTTGCCATGGGGCTTATTGCTGGAAAGATTTCACACCTTGGTGTCACTGGCCCAGGAAGGAACTCTTTTGATGAAGTTAATTACCCAACCAGGTCTTCTCAGAGACCCACTTGTCTCATGAAAAAGTTCTGCAACAACTGAAATGCTAGATTTCCAAAAGAAAACCCCAGGCTCAAGTCTGCTTCCCCTAGACATAAAATCTTGATCTGGCAACGACAATCGGTGCAGGAAACCGATTGCGTTTTCTAGTCTCACGGCTCTTCCGTGACAGGAGGGTTTAGCAAAAAGTAGTAAGAGATCAGGCCACAATAATCCTGATTGCTGGACTAGCCAAAAAAAGCTTGTTGTACACTTACTCTCCCTTGTGGTAGAAGATCCAATGATCCTGCCAATAGCAGATGGGCTTCTGAAGCAGGGACAAGTATACCATCCTGCAGTGGCCAGTCTGAACCTGAAGTTGTGGCTTTTGAAAGGCACCTACTACTAAACAGAGGTCTATCAGAAAAAGTTATTAAAACTTTGCTTCATGCTAGGAAACCTGTCACCTCTACAATTTTTAAAGGGAAGGTTCAGGGACACAAAAAAAATAAAAATCGAAATACACTTACCTGGGGCTTCCTCCAGCCCGTGGCAGGCAGGAGGTGCTCCCGGTGGCCGACCCGACCTGGCCAGGCCAGCGGCCAGGTCGGGCTTCTTCTGCGCACCATTATGCGGTTCACGCTGGCGCGCTGACGTCATAGGACGTCTTCCGGGCTGTACTGCGCAGGCTCAGAACTACTGAGCCTGCGCAGTACAGCCCGGAAGACGTCCGATGACGTCAGCGCGCCGTCGTGACCCGCATAATGGAGCGCAGAAGAAGCCCGACCTGGCCGCCGGCCTGGCCAGGTCGGGTCGACCACAGGGAGCCTGCGGAGCGGCGCCGAGGGCACCTCCTGCCCGCCACGGGCTGGAGGAAGCCCCAGGTAAGTGGATTTCGATATTTATTTATTTTTTGTCCCTGAACCTTCCCTTTGTTTGTAAAGGATTTCCCCCCCCCCCCCCAATATTCTAGATTTCATGCAGAAAGGCCTAGATAAGGGTTTAAAATTGTACACCCTTAAAGTGCAATTAGCAGCTTTGGGCGCATGCTTTGATGTTCCTTTTACTTCAAATTCCCTGACTAAAAGGTTTATTAAAGCGGTTAAAATGGTCAGTGGTGAAGAAACCTACTGCACCTCCTTGGGATCTAAATTTTAGTTTTATTTTTAATTACCGTTCTCAGTTTCCTTTTAAACCTTTGGATCAAATATCCATAAAGGACTTAAAACTGAAAACCTTGTTTTCTGGTGGTGATAACTAAGGCCAGGCGTGTCAGAGAAATACAGGCCCTTAACCACCCTGGCGTTCTATTAAGATCGCCAGGGCGGCTGCGGGAGGTTTTTTTTTTTTTTTTAATTTAAAAGGAAACTATTTCATGCAGCCAACTGAAAGTTGGCTGCATGAAAGCCCACTAGAGGGCGCTCTGGATGCGTTCTTCTGATCGCCTCCGGCAATGAGCAGCCTTCCTTGTTTCGCTTACCTTGTCGCCATGGCGACGAGCGGAGTGACGTCATGGACGTCAGCTGATGTCAGCCGCCTCCGATCCAGCCCTTAGCGCTGGCCGGAACTGTTTGTTCCGGCTACGCTGGGCTCAGGCGGCTGGGGGGACCCTCTTTCGCCGCTACACGCTGCCGCGGCGATCAGGTAGCACACGCGGATGGCAAAGTGCCGGCTGCGTGTGCTGCTTTTTTATTCCATGCAAATCGACCCAGCAGGCCCTGAGCGGCAGCCTCCGGCGGTAATAGACGAGCTGAGCTCGTCCATACCGCCCAGCTGGTTAATGTTAAACCACCATACATGTCTGTCTTGGCGGATAGAATTAAAGGGAACCTAAACAGAGGATAGGGATTTTTCCTTTTAAAATAATACCAGTTACCTGACTCTCCTGCTGATCCTGATTCTCTAATACTTTCAGCCACAGCCCCTGAACAAGCATGCAGATCAGGTGCTCTGACTGAAGTCAGACTGGATTAGCTGCATGCTTGTTTCAGGTGTGTGATTCAGCCACTATAGCCAAAGAGATCAGCAGAACTGACAAGCAACTGGTATTGTTTACAAGGAAACAACCATATCCCTCTCAGTTAAGGTTCCCTTTAAGTTTCAGTTAACACCTTGTATTTCACCAAAAGTGATGTCAGATTTCCAGAGCAGGAAATCTTCGTTCCTTTTTTGTCTGAACCCCTCAAACAAGAGGAAAAATTCAGTTCACTGGATGTGAGGAAAATAATTTTAGTTTTTAGACAAAATGTCTGCATGGAGGAAGGAAGATCATTTATTCAGTTTCAGGGTGCCCGAAAAAGGTTGAAAGCATCTAAAAGTAATCTTAGTAATTGGTTAAAAATGTATTAACCAAGCATATGGAATTGCAGGAAGCCAGCTCCTGAGAACATGAAAGTGCACTCCACTAGGGCTGTCTCTTCTTCATGGGCAGATAGGAATTCTGCCTCTCTGCTTCAAATTTGCAAAGCTACCACATGGTCCTGTTTTGATACATTCATAAAGAATTAGTTTGGATCTACTAAGCAAAGTAGACTTGGGTTTTGGATGTAAAGTACTGTCCACGGTTGTCCCGCTTTGAGACGGGTAATATTTTATATCTCCTGTTGGACCTGACATGGAGGCAAGTGGAAGCCAATAATTACTCTTACCGGTATGTGGTTTTCCACATGTATACATTTGAAATTGGCGCAGGAAGACTTGGGCACGGGATACAGCCGGTATATGGCTGATCCTGCTGCACAAGTCTCGGCCGTGTTAATTACTATTCCCCCTCCAGGCCGCCATGGATGGTGGGGAATGATATAATTCTGCTTCCAGCTATTGCTGGCGGCCGAATTGTTTTAAGAGCAACTTCATCTCCGTCTTCTGATGGCGCCAACGTTACGAACGGAGAGCTGCTATAGAAGTAATTCCTATTATAGTCTATGGTGGCGCCGGCAGCGCCCACATTTTCCTGCACTAAAAAGGACTGCTCCCGTTCCACATAGCCTCCACGAACGGTTGAAGCAACCCACCCATGGACAAACGGTAAGTCTCCTACTCATACAAAGTGATATTCAAAACACTGAGGTAGGTAGTGGAATGTGGTGGTTAAATGTGTGCTTTACCTCCTGTCCCAGGGATGGGATGGATAATCTCGTGATGGACCGGTCGTGGAGGCTATGTGGAAAGCCAATTATTGGTAAGAGTAATTGGCTTTGTATGCTATTGCATGTGAAAAAAAAAACATTTAAACAATAGTGGACCTTTAAAACCTCAATTAAGGGTCCATAAAACTTCAGTGGAAGGACAATACATAAAACCTACAACAGATAGTTCAATATAACCAACTGCTCAAAAAGAGTTCTGGACTTGACCAGTGGACGCTCCATGTTCAGATTTTTTTTTTTTGGGGGGGGGGGGGGGGGGGGGGGAGACGAAGGTGCACAGTGGTAAGCTGGTGGGCCCCATGACGGATAGAATGGTAAAAACAATATCGTATGTAAAGTGTGCTCAACAGATATGCGTTCCAAACTTTCCCCAGTAGAATGGCTCAAATTCTCAGAAACCATGCACACATTTTTGCAGATTACGTGCTGTTGGTCACATGACCTGGCTGTGTACTGCTCCAATTGTGGGCAGCACGGTGGCATAGTGCAAAGCACTCTTGCCTTGCAGTGCTGAGTCCATGGTCTGCATCTCAGCCTGGGCACTAATTGCACAAATTTTTGTTTTCTTCAGGCATGTTTTAGAACCATCAGAACCATATGCTGATCGAGTTCTGAAACATGACTGTATAAAACTTAGTTTTGAAAGCTTGCAGAGAAATCTTGTAGAGTTAGCCATTAAAGGGACTCCGAGCAGTGCAGAAACTATGGAAAGATGCATATCATTTTAAAGCTCTTTCTCCTCTTTCCAATGATATATAAACCACCACCCTACGTCTTTTAGTTTTCGCTATTTTCGCGATTGAAATTGCAGCGGCCGCGATTTCCATCGCGAAAGAAGAGAAAACTAAAAGGTGTAGGGCAATGATTTAGGTGTCGTCAGAGGAGAAAGAGAGCTTTAAAATGATATGCATCTTTCCATAGTTATATTGTATTACAGAGGACGACACTTTCCCCAGTGTCAGCAGCTCCATTCTGCTGAATGCAGCTGCTGACTTTGACAAAAAGTCGCCCTCTGTAATACAATATAACTATAGAAAGATGGATATCATTTTAAAGCTCTCTTTCTCCTCTTTCTGACGACACCTAAATCGTTGCCCTACGCCTTTAAGTTTTCTCTATTTTCGCGATCGAAATCGCGGCCGCGGCAAATTCAATCGCGAAAATAGCGAAAACTAAAAGGCGTAGGGTGGTGGTTTATATATCATTGGAAAGAGGAGAAAGAGAGCTTTAAAATGATGTGCATCTTTCCATAGTTTCTGCACTGCTCGGAGTCCCTTTAAAGGTATCCCCTAAACAACTTTTCGTTTTTGGATTCTCTCCATGACTAATACTGGACCACACTGAACTGGGTTTTTTTTTCCGGACACTCTGGTTCTCTCTCACATCCCAAAAACACACATCCCTCTAAATTGTCCCTAGATTACAATGGACATTTTACTATAGTAGAAATTAGATTGTGAGCCCCTCTGAGGGTCAATTAGTGTAGGTCCACAATAGAGCCATTCCAGATCAGATCCGCTTCAAACGGATCAGTTTTTCTGAAATGCTGATCTGGATGGCAGGCAGATTCTGGTCCACACACGCGTTGGTATATACATGCATATATGCTCACTGCCGCCGCTTGTCCCGCTGTTTGTTTCTTGCACAGCCTGGAGGCCAGCAGAAGCATGGCTCTCCATAGGCTGGAACAGGCCAATTCTACCTAGAAACAGGTAGAATTTTCATTGGCTCAACATGAACCAATGAGAATTCTCTCTGTTGCGGAGGATCCCCATTGGTCTGTTCCAGTCAATGGAGAGTCCCTGTGCTTCCTGTCAGCCTCTGGGCTGTTTAGCACTGGGCGCCGGGACACATGAGTGTCACCGCGGCGTGGATGCGACGAAAACGGGCGACATGGATGCGGCGACTAGCCTAGTGAGAGCTGACAGTGTCTGTTCTCATAGGCTTGCATTGGACAGGTTTTCCAATCTAGTTAGGATGCAAGTTTCCTTTCTGTGAAATGCTGATCTGTGTGCGATCTGTTTGCTGCACAAGTGGAAGTGGGTCCTATTTTTAACATAGGATGCTTCCTGTGTTTTAAAAAACGTATCCCACAGATACATTTTTAAAGCAAGTGTGAACCAGCCTGAAGTGACACAACTATGTACTCGGTAAAGTACTGCAGGTGTCAGTGCTATATAAATACTTAATTATAATATGGTAGGACGTTAGGCTATGACTGTGATAGATATTAGATTGTGAGCTCCTCTGAGGACAGTCCATAACATGACTTTGTACTCTATAAAGTGCTGCAGATGTCAGTGCTACAGGAATACGTAATATGGTAGGACATTAGACTAACTATGCTATATAAATACTTTATAATTGACACACAATTGGAATTATTTTAGAGGGGGTGATACCAAGAGGGAAAGGAGGGTGGGAGCAAGGAATATGTTTAGAAACCGGAAGGGGAGAGGAGGGAAGGAGGTGGTAAAGGGGGAGACACCGTAAGAGAAGGGAGGAATGGAGAGTAACTGCATAAGACAGCATTCTAGCCTTTCAGCGATAATGATTTTGTATTTCTAAAGTGCCAACATCTTCTGTGGCGCTATTCTAATCTGGGCCAAAACGCAGTGGAGATACTTGGGGATATATGGCAACAAAGACACATGGGGAAAGGGGGCAGGGGGGCAGGATGCCACATTGTGGACATAGCTATACTGAGGATTCAGCAACTCTTTGTGGACAGCAGCACAGTATGGGGGATTATTGTTGGGGGGTGGGGATAGTTGGCGCTAGTCTACTTTAGGGGACCCAGCAGGAAACCTCATAGTGATCAGGTCTCCCATCACCGCACACACTACAGCATGAAGCATTGATTGGCCGAATAGCATAGGTATTTCCTACAATCTATATAAAACCTAGTAATTTGAGGTTTGTATCCACCCAATCAAGTTACGGGAATTTCCCTATGTGGTTTCCTTCTGTGTCCCCTAAAGTGACTAGTGCTGGATAATTTGTAGCTACAGATCTTTAAATCAAGTCCTAACAATTAAGGAAACGTGGGGGGGAGGTAGAGGTAGGAAATGTCACGAACAATTCGTGAAGAAACGCACTCAATCGGTTTTCTGATTGTTTCACGTTCACAATTTAGATTCCGTGTCTAGGGACCACACAGAGCAAAAGCTGGAGTCTGTCTATTCATGTGACTACAGCGGTTACCCTGAGCTAAAAATGTTTGTCTTTAGTAAAGGGAAGTTTTTTGTCACCGGTAATTAGACCACTATATACAATAACAATATACAATAACCTTTCTATAGCGCTTTTCTCCCGTAGGACTCAAAGCGCTTAGGCTCTCTCAGATTCAGTAATTGGTAGTAGGATGAAGTATTCACATAACAAAAGTTATATTTCTGCAAATGCCAAACTGAACAGGTGGGTTTTCAGTCTGGATTTAAACACGTCCAGGGATGGAGCTGCCCTGATCTGAGGTAAGGAGTTCCAAAACGTAGGGGCAGCATGATAGAAGGCTCTGGGACCAAAAGTTTCCAAGTGGACTCTGGGTATGACTAGATTAGAAACTGTGGATCTGAGAATGCAGGGATTGCTACGTAGCTGCAACATATCGTTTATGTATCCAAGGCCTAGATTATTCAAGGATTTATGTCAGTAGGCCGATCTTGAATAGGACCCTCCATTCTATAGGTAGCCAGTGAATTGAGTGCAGGACTGGCGTTATGTGGCAGTGACGGGGTTGGTTGGTTAGCAGTCTGGCAGCAGTATTCTGTATCAGCTGTAGGTGGTACAAGACCTTTTTTGGAAGGCCAGTGTAGAGCATTACAGCAGTCCAGTCGGGATGTGATGAAGGCATGGACTAAGGTTGGCAGATCTTCTGGGGGGGATGAGGTGCTTGATTTTTGCAATGTTATTCAGGTGAAAATAGGATGATTTCACCACAGCAGAGATTTGAGTTCTGAAGTTTAAATCCCCATCAATTAGAACTCCCAGGCTACGCACATGGTCAGAGCTGCGTAGATCCGTGCCTCCTATTCCCAGTGGTGAAGACTGCAAGTTAAGTTGTTTTATCATGCTCTGCCCTCCAATCAGGATTTCCGTTTTGTCTGCATTTAGTTTCAGCCAGTTGTCATTCATCCATTGCTGTAGTTCACGTAAGCAGGCGTTTATAGTTAGTTAGGTCTGTCACACCAGGCTTGAAGGAAATGTATAGTTGGGTGTCGTCCGCATAGCAGTGGTATGTCAGGCCATGTTTTTGGATTAGTTTTTCAAGCGGTAACATGTAAATCATGAAAAGCAGGGGAGAGAGGATTGAGCCCTGGGGCACCCCATACTTAAGTGATACAGGGGTGGACAGGAAGGGCCCCATAGACACTTTGTGGGTTCTGCCACTCAAGAAGGATTGGAACCACTGAAGAACTATGCCATCAATGCTGCAGTATTCCTGTAGCCTGTTTATCAATATGTCATGGTCAACTGTATCAAAGGCTGCAGAAAGGTCTAGCACAGGGGTAGGCAACCTGAGGCTCCAGAGCAGCATGCGGCTCTCTTTCATCTTTGCCGCGGCTCAGCCGCGGCTCCGGTGGTGTGTGTCAGTGGCGCACGTGTGACTAGATGAGTAAATGGGTATTTCTTTTCATATCTGCTAAAAGATTGTGCATATTGGGGTCAGATCTGCTGAAGGATTGTGCATATTGGGGTCAGATCTGCTGAAGGATTGTGCATATTGGGGTCAGATCTGCTGAAGGATTGTGCATACTGGGGTCAGACCTGCTGAAGGATTGTGCATATTGGGGGTCAGATCTGCTGAAGGATTGTGCATATTGGGGTCAGATCTGCTGAAGGATTGTGCATATTTGGGTCAGATCTGCTGAAGGATTGTGCATATTGGGGTCATATCTGCTGAAGGATTGTGCATATTGGGGTCATATCTGATCCTGTATATAGCATTAAGGTAAGAAGCAATATATGCAGTGTTAGATTTGTTTTATAATGGTTTTGCGGCTCCCAGTTTTTTTTCTCTTTTCGGAAACTGGTCCAAGTGGCTCTTTATGTCTTAAAGGTTGCAGACCCCTGGTCTAGCAGTATGAGGATTGAGCACTCTCTTCTGTCTCTTGCCATGAGCAGGTGGTTGCATATTTGGATGAGGGTAGTTTCAGTGCTGTGGTGTTTCCTGAAGCCAGACTGGAATGGGTCATAACTGTTTTGTAGGATTTTGGCTTCTAGCTTTTAGCTTAGTAAACAGCTTTTTCAATTAGCTTGCCCAGAAAGGGGAGGTTAGAGACAGGTCTGTAGCTGGTCATTGCATCTGGGTCCAGGGAGGGTTTTTTGAGGAGAGGCCTGATGATTGCTTCCTTCAGTAAAGCAGGAAATATCCCTGATTGTAAGAAACAGTTAACCATTTTGAGGAATACCGGTTCGAACAGGTCGGGGCAGTTCAACATGAACTGTATTGGGCCAGGATCCAGGTCACAGGTAGTTAGGCGGAGGCAGGGCCGGTTTAAGCAACAATGGGGCCCCAGGGCAAAATAAACCTGGGGGGCCCCCCCAACATATACCCCGGAACAAAAATCGGCATTAAGAGACCTTTTTTGCAGCTGGTATAGTCAGGGTGTGAAGCCCCAATCGGTCGGAGCTCCACATTCTGGCTATTCCAGCCTGCATGGGGGACAAGGGGTTAAAAAGTTTCAGGAGGGGGGACCCCACAATTTTTTTTTAAAATTCCCACACTCTAAACATAAAAAAAAAATTAGGAAAATAGGAAAACATGACAGGGATCTTCATACAGCCATATTGCAGCTGTATAGCGATCCCTGGCCAAAGCGCTGCTGCTGCGTATAGACCCCCTGGAAACCCCGTCAGGAAATTTATTGCGCTTTCGTTTGATGCATGTAAAATTACACTACCGTTAGGTTTGCTACTAAAAGTGACATTTACCGCATTTAAAAGTATACTTTTTTCCTTTGAAACTTTAAAATCGATTTTCTCAAAAACTATAAGGTCTTTTTGAAAAATTGTTTTTTCCTCTTATTCCTGATGATCTCCTTAACATACCCTGCAAATTTAGGGTTTCTAGCATTTAAGGTGGATTTGCTATTAACCATTAAAGTCGGCAGGTTTTTAAATGTGTTTTTTTTTCCTTTGAAACTTTAAAATCGATTTTCTCAAAAACTAGGCCGATTTTGAAATTTTTTTTTTCCTCTTGTAGCCACTGGGGGCCCCTACAAGCTCTGGGGCCCTGGGGCAGCTGCCTCCTTTGCCTTAATGGTAGCGCCGGCCCTGGGCAGAGGTGAAGGAGGATGCTTGATGTGACTTCTTCATCAATTTCTTTGAAGTCTGACCAAGGTGTTACGTTGTCTCTGCTAATGGTCTTCGGCGCTATATTAGGCTCAGATGCTGTAAGTTGGATGGCGGACCTTATAGCGGAGACTTTGTCTGTGAAGAAATGGGCAAATTGGTCACAGAGGTCCTTTGAAGACTCGATATTACGTTTTTGACATGCCGGGTTGAAGAGTTTTTTTCCACTGTGCGGAATAGTTGGGCTGGTTTAACTGCATTTGCAGTCTCGTGTTAAAGGATGATTTTTTTTTTCCCGTGATTACCTTTTGGTAGTTCAAGTGGAGGATTAAGGCATGTTTGTCTTCTGGGGACTGAGATTTGCGCCACAGTCTCTCAAGTTTTCGGCCTTGTCTTTTCAGCTCTTTTATGGCGTTATCAAACCACTGTGCATGATGGTGTGGAGTAAGATATTTGGTGCACAGAGGAGCAATGGTCTCAAAGGTGGAGGACACACATTTATTGTATTTAAACACCAGAGTATCGGGGTCCAAGCTGGAGTCAGTCAATTCATCAAAGCTAAGGTTATCTCGGATATGTTGAGGTGTTAGCCCTTTTAAGCGGCGATATTTTATTTGATTCTTGACCTGGTGTTTGACAGCTAATATTGAGAGGGAGAAGTGGATAGTGTGATGGTCTGACCAGGCAACAGGATTAATTTCCACATTGGCTATTGATAGCCCAGTATGGAATATAAGGTCCAGAGTGTGACCTTTCCTGTGAGTAGCAGAGCTGATTGATTGGAAGAAGCCCAGTTCATGTAAGGCACGAGGTAGCTCTATTCCAAATTGTGAAGAGGAGTCATCCACGGTCCACCCATGTATTGAGATCTCCAAGAACAATCCATCTGAGTTGTTCCAGTGTTAGGTTGCATAGGAGATCTACAAGTTCCTTAAGGAAGTCTGAGTATTTTTCTGGTGGGCGGTAGATCAGCAATATGGTAATGTTTTTCTCAGCTGAAAGTTGCACCCCCAAGCATTCAAACGAGTTGGTAGGTCCTACAGTAAGTGGTTTGATTTTCAAAGCTGATCTAAAGCAAAGTGCAACCCCTCCACCCCTGTGTTCTTTCCAGTTGCAGTATATCACGGAATAGTTTGTTGGCACGGCGGCCTCCAGGGTGGGGCCAACTGGTTAAGAAAGCCAGGTTTCAGTCAGGCAGGCCAGATCAGAAGACTCTATTAGGTCATGTATGATTGCTGTTTTGTTGTTTGTTGATCGGACGTTGCAGAGCACAGCCTTGATGGGGCTACCCTGGGAGCTAGGGTCTGAGATTGAGGACTCCAGGACAGAACAGTCTCCTGCTGTGTGGCTGTCATCTCTGCTGGATTGTGCTGGAGCTATTAGGGTTGTTGCCTGGGTGTACTCTGTAGATTTTGTCAGTTATTTTGGTTCTGCAGTGAAGAACGTCTCTTCCCACGTCCTCTGGATCCTCTTTTTGTCTTTCTGAAGATTCCAACAGACTTAGAGACTCCGTAACAAAAATTGCATCCTGTTTTTATCATCCTACAAGTTCCAAAAGCTATTCTAATGTGTTCTGGCTTACTGCAGCACGTTCTACTATAACCATCTCTGTAACAAATCAACTTATCTCTCTCTTGTCAGACTTGTCAGCCTGTGTCTGGAAGGCTGCCAAGTTCTTCAGTGTTGTGGTTCTGTGATGCCTTTCCCCTCTCTCCAGGCCCCTCTCTGCACACTGCCTGTGTATTAATTAGATTAGGGCAGCTTCTCTCTTCTCTCATCTTTTACAAGCTGGATGAATCGTCCTCTGAGCTGGCTGGGCTTTCACATACTGAGGAATTACATACAGGCACAGCTGTCTGCACTCTGCAGGAAGAAACAGCCTGACACTTCAGTGGAAGATAGCTGCAGGGGGAAAGAAACACACAAATGATCTCTTGAGATTCAAAAGGAAGGCTGTATATACAGCCTGCTTGTGTATGGATGTATTTTCTATGTGTGGACATACTGTACATCAACCTACTTCCTGTTTTGGTGGCCATTTTGTTTGTTTATAAACAAACTTTTTAAAACTGTTTTTAACCACTTTTAATGCGGCGAGGAGCGGCGAAATTGTGACAGAGGGAAATAGATGTCCCCTAACGCACTGGTATGTTTACTTTTGTGCAATTTTAACAATACAGATTCTCTTTAAAGAGACTCCGTAACGAAAATTGCATCCTGTTTTTTATCATCCTACAAGTTCAAAAAGGTATTCTAATGTGTTCTGGCTTACTGCAGCACGTTCTACTATCACCATCTCTGTAATAAATCAACTTATCTCTCTTGTCAGACTTGTCAGCCTGTGTCTGGAAGGCTGCCAAGTTCTTCAGTGTTGTGGTTCTGCTATGAACTCCCCCTTCCAGGCCCCTGTATGCACACTGCCTGTGTGTTATTTAGGATTAGAGCAGCTTCTCTCTTCTCTCATCTTTTACAAGCTGGATAAATCGTCCTCTGAGCTGGCTGGGCTTTCACATACTGAAGAATTACAGACAAGGGCAAAGCTGTTTGCAGGAAGAAACAAGCAGCCTGAAACTTCAGTGCATGAGAACAGGGGGAAAGAAACACACAAATAATCTCTTGAGATTCAAAAGGAAGGCTGTATACAGCCTGCTTGTGTATGAATGTGTTTTCTATGTGTGGACATACTGTACATCAACCTACTTCCTGTTTTGGTGGCCATTTTGTTTGTTTATAAACTTTTTAAAACTGTTTTTAACCACTTTTAATGCGGCGAGGAGCGGCGAAATTGTGTCAGAGGGTAATAGATGTCCCCTAACGCACTGGTATGTTTACTTTTTGTGCGATTTTAACAATACAGATTCTCTTTAAGTAGAATTATTGTTGATTTGTCAATTGGATAGATATTTCTTGGTTGGTTAACAGGGAGGAGTGTCTCTCATGAATATTGATGTTTACACATTAGAATGGAGAAAAGAGACAGCTCAGGGCTCCTGCTGAGAAAGGTCCTATTTAGAGTCAAGGTGTGAACTTTCTCAGCTGTGGCTGGTATCCTGCAGAGATCAAAGGGCCTGCATAGACTGTCCTTACACAGAGATGTTTAAATGTACAGCATGGATTTGAAAACAGTCCTTTGTTTAGGAGTTTGAAGATATAATATATAATATACTGTATGTAGAAAAATATAGTCTATTGAGCATAGATACTGTAGATAATCTATGAAAGTTACTCACGGAATGGGAGAGGGCGGGCACAAAGAGGCAAAGTCTTTAAGGTCTCAGGTCAATTCCAAGGAAGGTGGGCAGTGTTCAGCCGTGTGTGATACCAAGGAAGATCCAATCCAGCTTAAATCTTTGCCATCCCAAGTAATCCAGGTGTTCTGAAAGGTTATAGGTGTTGCTGGAGAAGTGATGCACTAGAATCCACTGAAATTTCGGTCCAGTCTTTCCAATAAGTGGTTTAAAGTAGCAGAAATGAGATGTAATGTCTGGAGCAGCCTTAGAGAGCAGCAGCACCAGTCTGGGCGCGCTCATTACATCACCATAGTCCCCAACCGTCCCGTTTTCGTAGGGACTGACCTGATTTGGGAGGGCTCTCCCGCTATCCCGCTATGACCCCCCAGTATCCCGGCTGGCTGGGGGGTCAGATGCAGGGGCGGACTGTTTGCGCAGGAAGGGAGGCAGCCAGTGAAAGGGAGCGGTGGAGAAGGGGGGGAAGTCTTCCCCCCCCTCCCCTTACCTTGGGGCTCTCTTTCCTGACTCTCCCTTCTGGATTTATGCGTCTCCTCCGATGGCGCAGCGGCTGACAGCGGGCAGGGAGGACTTACCGCTGTTAAGCAGCCGCCGGAGAGAGCTGTGATCTGTGCGCCGCAAGTCTGGTCTACTCAAGACCAAACTAGCGGCGCACAGATCACAGCTCCCTCTGCCAGCGTCTGCGTAAAAGCGGTAAGTCCTCCCCGCCCGCTGTCAGCCACTGCGCCAGGAGGAGACACATTAATCCGGATGGAAGAGCCAGGAAAGGGAGCCCCAAGGTGAGGTAAGGGGGGGGGGGGGAGACTTCCCCCTCCCCCCCCCTTCTCCGCCGCTTTGCCACCAGCTCCCTTTCACTGGCTGCTTCCCTTCCTGGGGGCACCTATACACCTGGCTATACTGGGGAGACCTATACACCTGGTTACATATACTGGGGGCACCTATACACCTGGCTACATATACTGGGGGCACCTATACACCTGGCTACATATACTGGGGGCACCTATACACCTGGCTACATATACTGGGGGCACCTATACACCTGGCTACATATACTGGGCACATATACCACTGGCTACATATACTGGGGACACCTATACAGCTGGCTACATATACTGCGCACATATACCTCTGGCTACATATACTGGGCACATATACCCCTGCCTAAATATACTGGGGACACCTATACACCTGGCTACATATACTGGGGACACCTATACACCTGGCTACATATACTGGGGACACCTATACACCTGGCTACATATACTGGGGACACCTATACACCTGGCTACATATACTGGGGACACCTATACACCTGGCTACATATACTGGGGACACCTATACACCTGGCTACATATACTGGGGACACCTATACACCTGGCTACATATACTGGGGACACCTATACACCTGGCTGCATATACTGGGGACACCTATACACCTGGCTGCATATACTGGGGACACCTATACACCTGGCTGCATATACTGGGGAGATACTTAAAATTGATATATTACTAATTTTAAAATGTTAATATGAAGGAAAATGAACCAGGATAGAAAGGACCAGTGTGGTTTGAATTATAAAACCACATATTTTTCTTAGGAAATCTTTGGTATGCGTGACTAGGGGTGTGACAGGGGCGTGATCAGGGGCGTGGCTTAAGTGTCCCTCTTTCTCATCTCAAAATGTTGGGAGGTATGCATCACTCACTAGCAGCCAAGTGTGATCTCTGCCAGCAATTGGTCTCCTTTCAGTCTCCTTTCATGGCAGAGGAAGCCCGTCACAGCCAACTCAGGACAGTAGACAGCCAGGCTCCACTGTGGGCATATCTAAAACTACTATGGTATGATTTTTGCCCTTTTAAGAGATACAATATTCATGTCTAGTATCAATTGAATCTTTATTCTTTGGGGATTGTAAATTTGCTATTTGTGTGCGATGAACATGGGCTGAGATATGAAAATATCATATCTTTTGGACTTAACCACTTGAGGAGCGCAGTGTTAACCCCCCCCCCCCCCCCTAAAGACCATGCTATTTTTTAACAATGCACTGCAGCTTTAAGGCCTCGCTGCAGGGCCATCCAACTCGGCACACAAGTGATTCCTCACCTACAGAGCTTTCTGTTGGTGGGGTCAGATCGCCCCCCAGATTTTTTTTTTACTCCCCCCCCCCCCCCCCCGCCAGCCAATCAGCTGTCATAGGCTTCTGCCTATGACAGCGGATCTCTTCCGCAGCTACAGAGGGGACAGCCAAGTCACACGGCTGTCCCCAGGACAGCGCTGCCTTAGATCGCAGCGCTGTACACGGTAATTAGACGGCTAACAGTCTCCTAGCTGCGATCGCTGCTGGGAGGCTGAAGGCGGATGCGCACGCATTAGAGCATGTGATCTCCTGCAAAACGGGCCCCAAGGCAAGGACCTTACGTCAATGGCGTTAGGCAGTCCTGGGGCTTGCGCCACGCCCATCGGCGTGACTCGGTCGGCAAGAGGTTAAGCTTCCCACCAAAAATAAAATCATGCCCAGGGGGCTGACTCTGTTCTGCCTTCAAGAGCGGAGTCCTATATAATCCTATAAGGACTGAAATCTGAAAAGTCCTCCCTGGTGTAAAATCACTTGATCAGAGCCAGCCAAAAGACCAGGTGGCTGGATGCCATTTTGATTAAACTTTTGAAACAAAGAATCCCTCCATTTTTTGGGGGGATTTCCACACAAAGGACATATTTCTTCCGAAACGCTAAAGGTGGCCATACATTAGAACGATTATGGGCAGATTCGACCAAGAGACAAATTTATCTCTAATCGAATCTGCCCATACACTACAGGCAGATTCCCATCCCATTTTAGCATGAAATCAGGGAAACTGCTGAGCTGCCGCGTCCGCCCCGCCGCTGCCTCCAAAATGTATAAATGTATGTAGTGTGCATTTATCCAGTTCGGCCTATCTGGACGAAATTACTCGTCCAGATAGGCGCTGCCGCCGCGTGGTGTGCACGATCGGGCGCACCCGCCGCTAGCCCCGATCAGTGAATGGGAATATAATTCCCATTCACCGATCTACATCCCCCGGAGAAATACTGACGCTTTCTATTCAGAGAGCGCTGTATTTCTGCCCCCAGGAAACATCACCTTTTTGCTTTTTAGTTCCTGGATGCGAGATCGTTCGCATCCAGGACTTTTTTGACTCTGGCCATCTTGTGGACAAATAGTAAACTGCACCCACATACTTTTTTTTTTTTTTTTTTTTTTATTAAACCATTATTTTACATGTAAAATTAGCGTTTTCCCTCCCACACCAAAAATTACCCAAATACATTTTTTATAACAAAAAAAAAAAAAAAAAAAAAAAAAGCAATAAGAAAAACAAACAGTTACCCAAGGGTCTGAACTTTTTAAATATGCATGTCAAGAGAGTATGTTATTATAATATTTTAAATTATAAGCTTATAGTGATGGGACGCAAATTGAAAAAATGCACCTTTTCTTCTAAAATATCGGCGCCATAAATTGTGATAGGGACATCATTTAAACTGTGTAATAACCGGGACGGATGGGCAAATAAAATGAGTTTTAATTACGGTAGCTTATATTAACCACTTCGGGACCACAGTCTTTTCGCCCCTTAAGGACCAGAGCCTTTTTCTCCATTCAGACCACTGCAGCTTTCACGGTTTATTGCTCGGTCATAAAACCTACCACCTAAATGAATTTTACCTCCTTTTCTTGTCACTAATACAGCTTTCTTTTGATGCTATTTGATTGCTGCTGCGAGTTTTACTTTTTATTATATTCATCAAAAAAGACATGAATTTTGTCAAAAAAATGACTTTTTTAACTTTCTGTGCTGACATTTTTCAAATAAAGTAAAATTTCCTATACATTTGAGCGCGAAAGTTATTCTGCTACATGTCTTTGATAAAAAAAAAAACATTCAGTGTATATTTATTGGATTGGGTAAAAGTTATAGCGTTTACAAACTATGGTGCCAAAAGTGAATTTTCCCATTTTCAAGCATCTCTGACTTTTCTGCGCACCTGTCATGTTTCATGAGGGGCTAAAATTCCAGGATAGTACAAATACCCCCCAAATGACCCCATTTTGGAAAGAAGACATCCCAAAGTATTCAGTGAGAGGCATGGTGAGTTCATAGAAGATTTTATTTTTTGTCACAAGTTAGCGGAAAATGACAGTTTGTGACAAAAAAAAAAAAAAAAAAAAGTTTCCATTTCTTCTAACTTGCGACAAAAAAAAATGAAATCTGCCACGGACTCACTATGCTCCTCTCTGAATACCTTGAAGTGTCTACTTTCCAGAATGGGGTCATTTGTGGGGTGTGTTTACTGTCCTGGCATTTGGGGGGTGCCTAATTGTAAGCACCCCTGTAAAGCCTAAAGATGCTCATTGGACTTTGGGCCCCTTAGCGCAGTTAGGCCGCAAAAAAGTGCCACACATGTGGTATTGCCGTACTCAGGAAAAGTAGTATAATGTGTTTTGGGGTGTATTTTTACACATACACATGCTGGGTGGGAGAAATATCTCCGTAAATGACAATTTTTTTATTTTTTTTACACACAATTGTCTATTTATAGAGATATTTCTCCCACTCAGCATGGGTATGTGGAAAAATACACCCCAAAACACATTATACTACTTCTCCTGAGTACGGCGATACCACATGTGTGGCACTTTTTTGCACCCTAACTGCGCTAAGGGGCCCAAAGTCCAATGAGTACCTTTAGGATTTCACAGGTCATTTTGAGAAATTTCGTTTCAAGACTACTCCTCACGGTTTAGGGCCCCTAAAATGCCAGGACAGTATAGGAACCCCACAAATTACCCCATTTTAGAAAGAAGACACCCCAAGGTATTCCGTTAGATGTATGGTGAGTTCATAGAAGATTTTTTTTTTTTGTCACAAGTTAGCGGAAATTGATTGTAATTGTTTTTTTTCACAAAGTGTCATTTTCCGCTAACTTGTGACAAAAAATAAAATCTTCTATGAACTCGCCATTCTCCTAACGGAATACCTTGGGGTGTCTTCTTTCTAAAATGGAGTCATTTGTGGGGTTCCTATACTGCCCTGGCATTTTAGGGGCCCTAAACCGTGAGGAGTAGTCTTGAAACCAAATGTGGCAAAATGACCTGTGAAATCCTAAAGGTACTCATTGGACTTTGGGCCCCTTAGCGCACTTAGGGTGCAAAAAAGTGCCACACATGTGGTACCGCCGTACTCAGGAGAAGTAGTATAATGTGTTTTGGGGTGTATTTTTACACATACCCATGCTGGGTGGGAGAAATATCTCTGTAAATGACAATTATTTGATTTTTTTTACACACAATTGTCCATTTACAGAGAGATTTCTCCCACCCAGCATGGGTATGTATAAAAATACACCCCAAAACACATTATACTACTTCTTCTGAGTACGGCGATACCACATGTGTGACACTTTTTTGCAACCTAGGTGCGCTAAGGGGCCTAACGTCCTATTCACAGGTCATTTTGAGGCATTTGGATTCTAGACTACTCCTCACGGTTTAGGGCCCCTAAAATGCCAGGGCAGTATAGGAACCCCACAAGTGACCCCATTTTAGAAAGAAGACACCCCAAGGTATTCTGTTAGGAGTATGGTGAGTTCATAGAAGATTTTTTTTTTGTCACAAGTTAGCGGAAAATGACACTTTGTGAAAAAAAAAACAATACATATCAATTTCCGCTAACTTGTGACAAAAAATAAAATCTTCTATGAACTCATCATACACCTAAAAGAATACCTTGGGGTGTCTTCTTTCTAAAATGGGGTCACTTGTGGGGTTCCTATACTGCCCTGGCATTTTAGGGGCCCTAAACCGTGAGGAGTAGTCTTGAACCCAAATGTCTCAAAATGACCTGTGAAATCCTAAAGGTACTCATTGGACTTTGGGCCCCTTAGCACAGTTAGGCTGCAAAAAAGTGTCACACATGTGGTATCGCCGTACTCAGAAGAAGTAGTATAATGTGTTTTGTGGTGTATTTTTACATATAACCATGCTGGGTGGGAGAAATATCTCTGTAAATGACACATTTTTGATTTTTTTTACACACAATTGTCCATTTACAGAGAGATTTCTCCCACCCAGCATGGGTATGTGTAAAAATACACCACAAAACACATTATACTACTTCTCCTGAGTATGGCGATACCACATGTGTGACACTTTTTTGCAGCCTAGGTGCGCTAAGGGGCCCAACGTCCTATTCACAGGTCATTTTGAGGCATTTGTTTTCTAGACTACTCCTCACGGTTTAGGGCCCCTAAAATGCCAGGGCAGTATAGGAACCCCACAAGTGACCCCATTTTAGAAAGAAGACACCCCAAGGTATTCCGTTAGGGGTATGGTGAGTTCATAGAAGATTTTATTTTTTCTCACAAGTTAGTGAAAAATGACACTTTGTGAAAAAAACAATAACAATCCAATTTCCGCTAACTTTTGACAAAAAATAAAATATTCTATGAACTCATCATACACCTAACAGAATACCTTGGGGTGTCTTCTTTCTAAAATGGGGTCACTTGTGGGGTTCCTATACTGCCCTGGCATTTTACGGGCCCAAAACTGTGAGTAGTCTGGAAACCAAATTTCTCAAAATGACTGTTCAGGGGTATAAGCATCTGCAAATTTTGATGACAGGTGGTCTATGAGGGGGCAAATTTTGTGGAATCGGTCATAAGCAGGGTGGCCTCTTAGATGACAGGATGTATTGGGCCTGATCTGATGGATAGGAGTGCTAGGGGGGTGACAGGAGGTGATTGATGGGTGTCTCAGGGGGCGGTTAGAGGGGAAAATAGATGCAATCAATGCACTGGGGAGGTGATCGGAAGGGGGTCTGAGGGGGATCTGAGGGTTTGGCCGAGTGATCAGGAGCCCACACGGGGCAAATTAGGGCCTGATCTGATGGGTAGGTGTGCTAGGGGGTGACAGGAGGTGATTGATGGGTGTCTCAAGGTGTGATTAGAGGGGGGAAATAGATGCAAGCAATGCACTGGCGAGGTGATCAGGGCTGGGGTCTGAGGGCGTTCTGAGGTGTGGGCGGGTGATTGGGTGCCCGCAAGGGGCAGATTAGGGTCTAATCTGATGGGTAACAGTGACAGGTGGTGATAGGGGGTGATTGATGGGTAATTAGTGGGTGTTTAGAGGAGAGAATAGATGTAAACAATGGATTTGGGAGGTGATCTGATGTCGGATCTGCGGGCGATCTATTGGTGTGGGTGGGTGATCAGATTGCCCGCAAGGGGCAGGTTAGGGGCTGATTGATGGGTGGCAGTGACAGGGGGTGATTGATGGGTGGCAGTGACAGGGGGTGATTGATGGGTGATTGACAGGTAATCAGTGGGTTATTACAGGGGAGAACAGATGTAAATATTGCACGGGCGAATTGATAAGGGGGGGGTCTGAGGGCAATCTGAGCGTGTGGGCAGGTGATTGGGTGCCCGCAAGGGGCAGATTAGGGTCTAATCTGATGGGTAACAGTGACAGGTGGTGATAGGGGGTGATTGATGGGTAATTAGTGGGTGTTTAGAGGAGAGAATAGATGTAAACAATGGATTTGGGAGGTGATCTGATGTCGGATCTGCGGGCGATCTATTGGTGTGGGTGGGTGATCAGATTGCCCGCAAGGGGCAGGTTAGGGGCTGATTGATGGGTGGCAGTGACAGGGGGTGATTGATGGGTGGCAGTGACAGGGGGTGATTGATGGGTGATTGACAGGTAATCAGTGGGTTATTACAGGGGAGAACAGATGTAAATATTGCACGGGCGAATTGATAAGGGGGGGGTCTGAGGGCAATCTGAGCGTGTGGGCAGGTGATTGGGTGCCCGCAAGGGGCAGATTAGGGTCTAATCTGATGGGTAACAGTGACAGGTGGTGATAGGGGGTGATTGATGGGTAATTAGTGGGTGTTTAGAGGAGAGAATAGATGTAAACAATGGATTTGGGAGGTGATCTGATGTCGGATCTGCGGGCGATCTATTGGTGTGGGGGGGTGATCAGATTGCCCGCAAGGGGCAGATCAGGGGCTGATTGATGGGTGGCAGTGACAGGGGGTGATTGACGGGTGATTGACAGGTGATTGACAGGTGATTGACAGGTGATTGACAGGTGATCAGGGGGGATAGATGCATACAGTACACGGGGGGGGGGGTCTGGGGGGGGTCTGGGGAGAATCTGAGGGGTGGGGGGGTGATCAGGAGGGAGTAGGGGGCAGATTAGGGACTTAAAAAAAAAAATAGCGTTGACAGATAGTGACAGGGAGTGATTGATGGGTGATTAGGAGGGTGACTGGGTGCAAACAGTGGTCTGGGGGGTGGGCAGGGGGGGGTCTGAGGGGTGCTGTGGGCGATCAGGGGGCAGGGGGGGGGGAAATCAGTGTGTTTGGTGCAGACTAGGGTGGCTGCAGCCTGCCCTGGTGGTCCCTCGGACACTGGGACCACCAGGGCAGGAGGCAGCCAGTATAATAGGCTTTGTATACATTACAAAGCCTATTATACACTGTTGCAGCGGCGATCCGGATGCCAGTAACCCGCCGGCGCTTCCGAACGGCCGGCGGGTTACGGCGAACGGGGGGCGGAGCCAGTCCCCGGCGGCTGATCGCGTCACGAATGACGCGATCGCCGCATAGCCACTCCCGCAGCCGCCCCCGCCGATGGGCGTATTGCGGTCGTTTGGGCCCAGACTTTGCCGCCGCCCATCGGCTGGGGGCGGTCGTTATGTGGTTAATTTCAAACTATAATGGCCAAAAACTGAGAATTTTTTTTTTCATTTCTTGATCTTCCTGTTGAAATGGATTTAGAAAAAAGATTCTTAGCAAAATGTACTACCCAAAGAGAGCCTAATTAGTGGCGGGAAAAAACAAGATATAGATCAATTGTGATAAGTAGCAATAGTTATTGGCGAATGAATGGGAGGTGACTGTTGCTCGGATGCATGCGGTTTTCGACACTGTGGCGCTGAACCGGTTATACATTACCTGTCCTGTAGCAGCTTCCGCACGGTGTCCGTCCATCTCGCCGGGTAAGCCGCATACACTCTAGCGCTGTCAGATGCTATGCGCCGCCGACCTGTATGCGCAACCCGGCGAGATGGGACGGAAACCGCGTGGAGGCTGACACCGGACCGGTAATGTATAAATGCACATACACTACATAGATTTATACATTGCAGCGGTTTCGTCAGCTCGTCGCTCGTTCGCAATTCGGCCGCCATACCGCCGCACACCTGACCAACCAACTTCGGCCTGAAATTTTCCAGCATGCGTGATCAACCGTGCAGCCAATTTCTGTCCCGAAATTGGTCGCTTTGTCGGTCGGGCATGCACTTAGCACCAATTTTCATCCAATTAGATTATAATAATCGAATTGGATGGTCGATTGGTTGGTCTGCTAATGTATGGCCCCCTTAAATATTCATTTTCTTTTGTTTTTCCATTTTTATTTTATCTGGGCTATAATCTTTATAATTGTTACCTTTAATATTTTTCTGTATATATTGATATTGCATTTATATTAGACTTTAGTCATTTTCTCAGCTACAAAACCTGCGTTAAGCCACGCAGAAAGAATCCTAGCCTTTCTGAAGATTTGTATTGTAGTGTTGTATTGTATTCATCTTGTATTTAGCCAGAGAAGAGTGTTTAACAATTTTCATTCGCTGGTTTAGAATATCTAGAGCATGGTCCTCTGTCCTGCAGAGTTAGTGGCAGCCCTGTACCTGAAATATTGTGTAGTAGTGTGTGTCACTTGCACACTCCCTCCTAGCCTGTCTGCTGCCAAATTCCAGCGGTTTCAGCGCATCGATTGCATCCACCAGGTTGGACAGTCTGTGAGTTGAAATAGATTGGAAGGCATTGGGATCTAATCTATGCCTAGGGCATAGATTAGCTCCCAGTTGGTCACTCCAGAGACCAGAAGGGGTGGCTGAATAGTGCTGACAGACATGTGTACAGATCCATTCACCAAGCAGCTTAGTGCCAGGCAGTGTGAGATAAAATTGAATAAGTGAAATGTTAAATACCAGAATTCACTTTTCTGTTCGCTGCTGTAATCTGACCTGTTGCTTACATATCAGAAAAACGATCATCTTATAACCAACATAAAACACAAAACACCCAGCTTCTGACAGGGAGTGACTTTGCCTTCTGTTTACCTATGCCAAACCTGGTATGTCCTGGTCTGGCTAGCCATTGAATTAAAGGGAAGGTCCAAGCAAAAAAAAAAAAATGAGTTTTACTTACCTGGGGCTTCTACCAGCCCCATGTAGCCATCCTGTGCCCTCGTAGTCACTCACTGCTGCTCCAGTCCCCTGCTGGCAGCTTTCTGACCTCGGAGGTCAGGGCCACATTGCATACATTTTTACGCATTCCAGCTAGTGCAGGAACAAAAATGTACGCGTTGCACCACTAACGGGTAAAAATGTATGCGTTAATGTTCCTGCACTAGCGGGAATGTGTAAAAATGTACGCAATTTGGCCCTGACCTCCGAGGTCAGAAAGCTGCCAGCGGGGTACTGGAGCAGCAGTGAGTGACTACGAGGGCACAGGATGGCTTCATGGGGCTGGTAGAAGCCCCAGGTAAGTGAAACTCATTTTTTTTTTTTTTTGCTTGGACCTTCCCTTTAAGGAGCGGATGAGAGGAATGTAACTCTGTGACTGGAAAAAAAGCACTACACTAAATGATAAATTATGCAATCTGACAAAATAAATCTTTGAATTAAAAAAAAAAACTTTTGTGCCAGGAAACAGATACTTCAGCAATTTTTTTTTTTTTTTTAGTGGATCCAAGATACTTTTACTCGTTGCTTAATTGTGCTCTTTTTTCATATAGTTTATAGGGCATTTCTCAAGCCAATCACTTGTTTTGTTTTAATACGCTAATTCCCTATAAACTAAACAATCCTTGCCCACAGCTCCTTTTGTGCCTTGGCACTGTAGGGCTTATGGGAGCTCAGTCTGGGCTGGAGGAGGAGGAGGTTACTAGCCATTGATATCAGAGGCAGAGGGGAGGAGAGGGGACTGAATTTACAGACAGGCAAGCTGATAGCATCTCCAGAGCTCAGCCTGTGACAAAAAGAACATTGCTGCCCTCATTGTATCACAGGAATAAATAATCATAAACTTTAGAAGCTGTTTGCAGCTAGATATGCTGTGTAAACTATCTAAACTTTAGATAAGCTATATAGACAAGTTACTTGTTATAGTTTTCATCTCGGACCCGCTTTGAAGAGTGGTGTTCCTTAAGTCTGTTTTTTCTGTTTAGTGCACACTACTGGAGCCTGAAAACAGTTATATGTATGTTGCTCAGCGGGGAAGGGGCATCGGGGGAGGGGGGGGGCTGTGCATGTGCCTAGCACTACCACTGTACTTGACATCCCCCTAAGTCAGTTGTGCATAAACAACTTTGTGAATAAAGGCACCTCAAAGCTCTATAGCGGTCAATCTCACCAGCCGCAGCATCATGCAGTCCAGTGAATAACGGTGGTCTATTTTCACTCCTCGTTTGCAGAAGTACTGGAGCAGATAAGTGCCATGGTTGGCGAGGTTCACCCATAAAAAATGTATTCCTGTCCTGAATAAAGGGAGGTTAAGATCTGGTAAGCAGTTTGACTTAACGCTGAGGTGTAGCACACGTGGACTCATGGTGGAGGCTGCACGTATCTCCAGGAGTTCCTGGATTGCAGTGTACCTGGTGTTGGAGATTACAGTAAAAACAGTACAACGCTATGCCTAGCTTTTTTTTTTTTTTTTTTTTTTTTTCCCCTATACAGGAACTATAGGTAAGGTTTTAAAGCTGATATAGGTGCATGACAGGAACCTCACAGAAGGATAAAGGCTAATGCAAGAAAATGGCAATCTGATGCTGCTGATAAAAATGCTGCATTATCATTAAGCATTGTTGCTATTTTAGTATTTTCATTTGACACAAGATTGCAAGAAAAGTATCAGTTTGTAGGAAATGTAGTATTGAAATTATTTTTTTGGGTTGCAAAAAGGTTCAATTTGCATATGATCATATGATTTTGGGCTGCTTAGGTAGGCTCACTAATAAAAGTAGGGGGTGCTCATGGGAATGGAGCACACAATCATGTAAAATACACTAGGGAAGGGAGGACCCTGCCAAAGGCTTACAATCTAAGGGGAGGGTAGATGGACACAATAGGTATGGCTGTAGAAAGAGGGGGCAAGTAATGGGTAGTGGAAGGGCGTTATCAGAGGGTGGGTGGGGGTCTTGATAAAACCTGCAGGTGCGCATGGAAGTGGGAAATGCTCGGGGCAGTTAGGCAAAGGCTGTTGGAGCACCTGAGAGGACTTCCTGGTGTATACCTGTGAACAAGCTTCGAGATGTTGGTAGGGCTGGTTTTGTGCACAGATTTATAAGCCAGGCATAGAATCTTAAAACTTATCCTAAATCTGATAGGGAACCTGTGCAGGTATTTACAGAAGGGTTGTGGATGCAGAGTAGTGAGAAGAAAGGATGAGTCTGGCAGCCGTGTTTATAACTAAAGTGGGGGGGGGGGGGGGGGGGGGGTGCCGTTCAAGGAAGGCCAGACAAATGGGAGTTGCAGTAATCAAGGCTGGAGATGAGGGCATGGATGAGTTGGTAATGTCTGGGGTCAGGAAGGTGTGGATCTTGATATTATGGAGGTGGAAATTGCAGGCTCTGGTGACGTTTTGGATGTGGTATATGAAGGAAAGAGCAGAGTCCAGGGTGACATTCAGGCCATGGGCCTGAGAGTAGGGTGAATGGTTATATTAATTGTGAAATGGAAATTTGGGAGGGGTGCAGCAGTGTGGGGTTGAAAGACTAGGCGCTCAGTTTTTGTCTAGGTTAAAGGACAACTGTAACGAGAGGGATGTGGCCGCTGCCATATTTTTCCTTGTAAACAATATCCGTTGCCTGGCAGCCCTGATGCAGCCTTGGCTGCAGTAGTGTCTGAATAACACTAGAAACAAGCATGCAGCTAATCTCGGCAGATCTGACAATATTATCAGAAATGCCTGATCTACATATGCTTGGTGGTGGAGAGATCAGGGGTATGGTGGTAAATCTGAGTGTTGTTGCCATAAATGTTTGAAGCCCAGTTAGGAGATGCGTTTTCTAATTGAGAAAGTGGTATACTGAGAACAAGAGGTCTCAGAACAGAGCCCTGGGGACACAGACTTAGAGGGTGGGCAGGGATTGAGGTGGAGCCTTTTGAAGGAGGTCATGATGCAGTGATGGGAGAGGTAGGAGATCCAAGCTGTAACGATTGTGGGATATCTCCGTGGTCAGCGCACAAGATGTGCGCTGACACTGCGGAAGTCCTCCACAAGCATGTCAAGCATGTCAAATGATAGAACCCAGCTTTTGGTGCAAAGCACCAGTAGAGGGGAATTCCCACCGGCAGATGGAGCTGTGGAGTGCAGAGGAATATACCCTCAGCGCTGCCACAGATGCGAGATGGAAATTGGATGAAGAGAAGCAACACAGGACAAGATAGCCCCTAAAGAGAGAGAATGAGCACAAGGACAGAATGTATGTGTCCACCAATCTAGTCGCCACCCAGCGACGGACACACAACAGCGGAAACTAAGTGGGAACGCAATCGCAAGAATGGCGATTGCCAAATAGTGACACAAGACCGAATCAAGACAGAGCACAAGAGTAGCAAAGGCACAGCAAACGAGAGATAAGGAAAATAACAAAACGCTAGCTAAACTCGAACACCGCACTCATTCGCAACAGCAAACGTGTTTCTGCACGATCACCGCGCGTTAGGCGCCCAGTGATAAGCGTGCCACGCTAACTAGCCAAGTAACACAAATGAGCACAAACAGACAAGACAGACAGGTGAGGTAGCCAGTAGCAACCGCTGCTCCAGCTTACACTCCAAGAATACAGATCAGAAGGATCCACAGCCGCTACCGCTAGAGGCTAGTGCGATCCAAACAAGACAGAGCGATTCGCTATCAACCGCCGCTGGTGACAGCGCAATCGCGACAGAAAAACAAGACCGGACTAGGCAATACAGATAAACACAAAACCTGACTGCACTAGTGAGAGTTCAAAATGCACTCCGCCACTCCCCAAGAATTAACTACACTAAGATGGTAATGGCTGACACTCCAGGTGAGTTCAGCAGGAACAAACCTATATGAGCAGCAAAGGATTCTGTCAGAACATGGTATTTATACTGCCAGCCTTCAAAGGAGGCAAGTAGGCAATTTGCATAACGAATGTATGCAAATTCCTCAGCAGCAGAGCAGGTCTGAAACTTGCAAAGCAAAGACAGGTCTCTTTTCTAGAGACCTGCAGCCCTCAGACTTAAGGAATGGTCAAACAGCTGTCTGTGCAGACAGCTGAGCGGATCATTACACAAGCTAAGGAGAGGCCATGGATGCCCACTGACTGTAAGGATTGGAGGGGGTGGGCTACAGTATCAAATGCTGAGGAGAGGTCAAGGAGGAGCAGAATGGAGTAACTGCCTTTGGATCTGGCAAGGGTAAAGTTGTTGACCACCACAGACAACTAATCATGTCACTCAGTTGACTCACGAGGAAAGCTTCAGTCAGGACAAGATGTACTCATGTTTTCTGAATTCTTTGAATCTTTATAAGTCACAGGGAGTGGATCTTTCAGAGATGGAGGTTTTGGAGCTGCATCACACTCCCCCAGCTTTCAAAGGCAGATTTGGACATGTTGAATGCTGGCATCTCTCAGGGTGAAGTGGATTGATTAAAGCTTCCACACTTGGTAAGAACCTAGGACTTTGATGGTCTTGAGTTTTTTGACTTGTATGGACTCCAGTTTCTCCTACTCTGGGGCACTTGTATAATGTTGTACTGAAGACTGACCTGTTCCCTTATGCAGGTAACTCTGCCTATATTAAACTGATACCTAAGCAAGGGAAAGACCGGTTTGACCCCTCATCCTATAGGCCTTTCTTGCTCCTAAACAAGGACATAAAGCTTTTCTCAAAAATTATGGCAGACAGGATGGCTAATTTTTTTGCCAGGACTGCTTCTGCCCAGCCAGGTTGAGTTCGTTCAGGGCTGTAGTGCAGTTATTAATGTGAGAAAGGCCTTGTTGCTGCTTGAGTATCACAGGCTTTCAGGCAAACTTCTGGGATCAAAGGCCTTGGCGCTAGACACAAGAAGGCCTTCGATAGTATAGTGTGGTCTTTGGGATTGGAGTTCATTTTGTGTGTTCTATCCTGAATTTGTATCATATGCCAGAAGCTTAGATATCCCTAATTGGGGCAGGGTCACTGGTCGCAGGGCCCTGCAGCGCTGGATAGTAGTTGGGGCCATGTCAGCAAAAAGCTGGACTGTCGAAGGGAATCCCAGCAAGTTGGTTTAGGTTCTGGGCAGACTCCAGGAGCAAATTATGTACCTCTTAGAATTGAAGTTTTAAGTCTGTTCCTCAGGAGGTTGGCATTGTGTGGCCTGGAAAACACCTGGTGCATACAGACTATCCAGAAGGAGGGCTGGGGCAATGGGGTACTGAAAAGGTTAAGGGCCATAGGTTTAAAGTCTGTACTTGAATTAGGCAAGCCCTGAATCCAGATGTTGGCTTGCCTCATGTGTTCAACGTCCAGTAGACCCACTGGATGTTAGACAGTCTTCCTGGGAATGAGTCGAAGGCAGGATTGCGTTCACAATCCTGCATCTGAGTGAATATCAGGGGTAGATGCCTGTCTGGAGTGGAGAGGCCACATTGTGAGGAATTCACAGCTCTGTTGGCCATCTTTGATCAGGTTGAGCGGGTGAAGGAAGGTAAAGGCTGCGGTGTTAAGGTAGGAGAAGCAGCAGTGTCCCAGTTTTTGTTTGACCTTTTGGGTCATATTGAGCTGGCGACTCTGTAAGTTTGTGGGCTAATGGTGCGCTAAATGTTTTGGAAATCAGTGAGGATAACTAATACGAGCACGGAGCAGCATGCGTCCCCACCATTCCAAATTTTGTTCTAAAGATTTTTGAGGACAGCAGATATAAATACAATCAGATTGCATCTTTTGAAATGGACATCAATAATGTACAATGTAGAAGATCGCTGGTAGATCCAGTGTATACTTAAAGGAACACCATTGATAAACATTTTTTTTTTCTTTTAAAGAACAAGCGACACCCATGCTAACCTAGAAATAAAAAACACATATGTAGATAAATACTACTTCTACTTACATAACATATGTATTGTGCTATCCACATAATGATTCCTGTGAATTTTATAAAGGAAAAGCGGAAAATCCTACATTAGGCAGTGGCCATCTTGCCAAGCTAATGCTGACATCACATCCTCCCTGACTTTTGTTTTCCTCCTCCCTTCTCTTGCTCATTGTGTATTCATTAGCTGCCCTCCTCCCAGAGTCTTCAGACACTCCCACTGAGGTGTATACTAGAAACTGCTCTCTTATCCTCCAATCGCTGAGTCAACTCAGCCTTTCTTGTAAACACAAGTAATCAGAGGGTTTTTCTGATAAGCAGCTAGGCAGGGAAATGGAAGAGGAATATATTCTAGATAAAAATAACTCCCAGCATTCAACTCTTTGGCACTGGCACTAGGTCCAGTGCTCCTAAAGTATGTGATAACTACAAACCATAAAGGCAGAAAGTTTTGCAAGTTTTGAATGCAGGATTAGCATCTTTATCACTTAATACACTCAGACCAGTTGCTGTTTAAATGTGATTTTTATGGTGACAATACCGCTTTAACCTGGGATTGAGAGTTCCTGAAGTGTAGGTAAATGCTGTATACATTTAACTTGCTTATGTTTTTTACTGTATGACATCCCTTTAACTCCTTAACGGACAGCAGTCTGCTCAAATCTGACAGCAGAGTGAACCAGTACATCTGTTAACCCTGTGTGCGAAAGCTCTCAGCAGCTGTCTTTCTCTGACTGAGCTGTCTGCACTGAGCAGAGGAAATGTAATTTGTTATAAACATTTGTAATTGTGAAACCACAGTCCCAAAAAAGCGGTCAGTACCTCCAAAAAATGCTCTTTAACTTAATACATAACTCTTTATTCGAATGTTTTTTTTTCACCATTGTATGGATTTTAACATGTTCTAATAAAGCGCTATGTTTTAAGTAAAAGAGCATTTTTTGGGAGGTGCTGACCACTTTTTTGGGGGGGAGGGGGGGGGGTGGACTTTGATTGCTGTCTGAGGGGTATTAAAAGGCTGATAGTCATAGCACTCAATTTGGTTTCCCTTTTGACGCCATTGATGCAAAACTAGTAATTAAATCCCCCCCCCCCCCCTTTCAGAGAAAAGTACTCTGTAGTCTGCATCAATGCACTTCCAGTATTTTTTTGTTTTTGTTTTTTTTGCATATCACACGCCTTTGAGAATGATTTGCTCCAATAGAAATAAATCCTACACACAATAAATTAAAGCTTTTGCCTCTAATATTTAGCATGAAAACTAGGAATATGTTTACACAGCTACTTGCATCACTAAAAATGTCAACCAATCTTTAGCACATAAACAAGAAAACTGTAATCTTCCAAATGACCGGCAACACACATCATGTATTTAACCACTTCAGTACCAGCAGCCTCTGCTCCCTTAAAGTGAACATTAAGTCAGAAAAAAGTTTTAGGGCTTGTTTCCACTGTTGCGACGCGATTTCGGCCGCATTCCGACGCTTGTAAAAACGCATGCGGATGTGTTTCCACATGCGTTTTTACCCGCGATTTCGCCTGCGATTTCGCATGGCAGGGTGCCATGCGAAATTAACCATGACACTGCCAGGGCTAAATAAAATTGAAAAAGGTGCGAAATCGCACGCGAAATCGCGGGTAAAAACGCATGTAACAAACGCATGCGTTTTTACTATTAAATACATTAGCGGCGATTCGCACGGATTCCCGACGCAGGCGAAATCGTTGGCTCTTTTGTGCGTTTTTTTCACGCTGAAAAAAACGCACCTCAACAACGCTACAGTGGAAACAGGCCCATCCACTTGCATTACATGTGCGGATCTGCATGCGTTGGACGCATGCAGATTCGCGATAGTGGGAACGAGCCCTTACTCACCTGGGGCTTCTACCAGCCTACTGCAGCAGTCCTGTGCCCTCGCAGCCACTCACTAATCCTCTGGTCCCCCGCTGCCAGCTAGTTTCGTTTTGCCGACAGGCCCGTCAGGACTGGCCATGCATAGCTTTTTCCGCATTCCCGACTGCAATTAGCGCTATTGCGGGCCGCAACACGTACAAAAATACGCGTTGCCGCATATCTATGCGTTCACAATGCGGCAACGCGTATTTATGTATGCGTTGCGGCCTGCAATATCGCTAATTACAGTCAGGGATGAGGAAAAAGCTACGCGTGGCCAGTCCTGACGGGCCTGTCGGCAAAAACGAAACTAGCTGGCAGCGGGGGACCTGAGGATTAGGGAGTGGTTGCGAGGGCACAGGACTGCTGCAGGGGGCTGGTAGAAGCCCCAGGTGAGTAAACTCATTTTTTTTTCTGGCTTAAGTGTCCCTTTAAGGATCAGAGGCTGCTGGTACACTAAAGCGCGCATACCGACGAATTGCCGCAATAATCAGTCTCTCCAGCCGGTCATGCCGCTCTGTCCCCGCCGCAGGCTGCTCTCTGTCGTCTCTGATGGCAGAGCGCTGTGCGCCAGTTAGGAGCCGCTTTCATTGGCTCCTGATCCTGTCACTCAATGTAAGCCAATGGGATTGGCTTATAGTAATGACAGGGCCAGGAGCCAATGAAAACTGTTCCTGCCAGTCTCACAGTGCTCTGCCGTCATAGAGGCGGCAGGGCAGCACATTGCGGCAGGGACAGAGCGGCGGGAACGGGCGGGGACGCGTGGTGAATGGGACGTAGGGTTTACGTCCAGTTAGAACTGCAGCGCCACCCGCCCGACGTAGATTTAAACTGCGTCGGTCCGAAATTGGTTAAGGACTGCAGTCATAAAACCCCTTAAGGACCAGACACTTTTTTTTTCCATTCAGACCACTGCAGCTTTAACGGTTTATTAGGTTCTACCACGACACTGCGCTCACAGTTCCAGTATATCTTTATTCCAGGTTTGCCACTCAAAGAAAGGGAAAACACAGACATAGCATAATACTGTTTGGACAAGTATTTCCTTCCCAGACACCAAGTGCTCCCAGTGAAAATTATCCCTGTGTATCTCCACACACATGCAGGGTCTCACAGGTCCTCACCATTATTATTATTATTATTATTATTATTATTATTTAGTATTTATATAGCGCCGACATATTACGCAGCGCTGTACAATGTGTATATATATATATATATATATATATATATATATATATATCTTGTCACTAACTGTCCCTCGAAGGAGCTCACAATCTAATCCCTACCATTGCCATATGTCTATATTATGTAGTGTAAGTACTGTAGTCTAGGGCCAATTTTATGGGGAGCCAATTAACTTATCCGTATGTTTTTGGAATGTGGGAGGAAACCGGAGTGCCCGGAGGAAACCCACGCAGACACGGAGAGAACATACGCACGGTGGCGTAGTGGTTAGCTCTCTCGCCTTGCAGCGCTGGGTCCCTGGTTCGAATCCCAGCCAGGGCACTATCTGCAAAGAGTTTGTATGTTCTCTCCATGTCTGCGTGGGTTTCCTCCGGGCACTCCGGTTTCCTCCCACATTCCAAAAACATACAGATAAGTTAATTGGCTCCCCCTAAAAATTGGCCCTAGACTACAGTACTTACACTACATAATATAGACATATGGCAATGGTAGGGATTAGATTGTGAGCTCCTTTGAGGGACAGTTAGTGACAAGATATATATATATACACTGTACAGCGCTGCGTAATATGTCGGCGCTATATATACTAAATAATAATAATAATAATACTATGCGTGTATAATTTTGGATCATGTGAGTGCACTACTTTTTAATCTTTTAAATAAAAGTACGTTTTTACGCTATGAGAGGCTCTTCAGTTTGATAGGTGGTATGAACAACCCACTCTGATGTGGATCTATCTGCTGGAAGGAGGTTGCTGATATGACATAAAAGGCACTTGTTGCTGTGTTATAATGTGGATGGCAATTTAAATAGGTGAGAGTCCACGTGTACTGGTGTGTGGGATACCTGGGGAGCAGAAAGAGCACCTGACACCTGGTGGTAGTATAAGGCGTATATAGCTGTCTGTGGTCTGGCAGCCACGTTACATGGTGAGGACCTGTGAGACCCTGCATGTGTGTGGAGATACACAGGGATAATTTTCACTGGGAGCACTTGGTGTCTGGGAAGGAAATACTTGTCCAAAAAGTATTATGCTATGTCTTTGTGTTTTCCCTTTCTTTGACTGGAACTGTGAGCACAGTGTCGTGGTAGAACCTATTGGAATACATCTTATGCTTGATGACTGATGCTGCGATCCAGAGGACTTATTGTTGGTTAAGTAAAGGACTTTCACAGCTAATATTTATTGGGACAGTGATCTAGTGAGCGCACAAATACATTGTTCTTTGGAAAATTTAACGGTTTATTGCTCGGTCATACAACCTACCACCTAAATGAATTTTGCCTCCTTTCCTTGTCACTAATACAGCTTTCTTTTGGTGCTATTTGATTGCTGCTGTGATTTTTAGTTTTTATATTAATCAAAAAAGACCTTTCATTTTCTTTTTACTTTCTGTGCTGACATTTTTCAAATAAAGTAAAATTTCTATATACATTTTTGTTCAAATATATATTGTGCTACATGTCTTTGATAAAAAAAAATCCAATAAGTGTATATTTATTGGTTTGGGTAAAAGCTATAGCGTTTACAAACTATGGTGCCAAAAGTGATTTTTCCCATTTTGAAGCATCTCTGATTTTTCTGAGCACCTGTCATGGTTCATACCAGGATAGTATAAATAACCCCCAAATGACCCCATTTTGGAAAGCCGACATCCCAAAGTATTCACTAAGAGGCATGGTAAGTTCATAGATTTTATTTTTTGCGGAAAATGACACGTTGTGGCAAAAAAAATCAAGTTTCCATTTCTGCTAACTTGTGACAAAAAATTAAATCTGCCACGGACTCACCATGCCCCTCTCGAAATACATTGGAGTCTACTTTTCGAAATGAGGTCATTTGTGGGGTGTTTACTGTCCTGGAATTTTGGGGTGTGCTAAATTGTAAGCACCCCTGTAAAGCCCAAAGGTGCTCATAGGACTTTGGGCCCCTTAGCGCACCTAGGCTGCAAAAGTGTCACACATGTATCGCCGTACTCAGAAGAAATAGTATGTGTTTTGGGGTTTATTTTTACACACAGAAATAGCTCTGTAAATGAGAATTTTTGATTTTTTTTTTTATTATTTTTTTTTTTTTTTTACACACAATTGTCCATTTAGAGATTTCTCCCACTCAGCATGGGTATGTGTAAAAATACACCCCAAAACACATACTACATGTGACACTTTTTTGCAGCCTAGGTGTGCTAAGGGGCCCAACATCCTATGAGTACCTCAAGGATTTCACAGGTCATTTTGAGGCATTTGGTTTCTAGACTACTCCTCACGGTTTAGGGCTCCGAAAATGCCAGGGTAGTATAGGAACACCACAAGTGACCCCATTTTAGAAAGACCTCACCCCAAGGTATTCAGTTGGGCGTATGGTGAGTTCATAGAATTTATATTGTCACATTAGCGGAAATTGATTTTTAGTTTTTTTTCAGTGTCATTTTCCACTAACTTGTGACAAATAAAATCTTCTATGAACTCGCCATACTCCTAACGGAATACCTTGGGGTGTCGTCTTGCTAAAATAGGGTCACTTGTGGGGTTCCTATACTGCCCTGGCATTTTAGGGGTCCAAAACCATGAGGAGTAGTCTAGAAACTAAATGCCTCAAAATGACTGTTCAGGGGTATAAGCATCTGCAAATTTTGACAGGTGGTCTGAGGGGCCGAATTTTTTGGAACCGGTCATAAGCAGGGTGGTCTCTTAGATGACAGGTTGTATTGGCACTGAAGTGCAGGAAGCGCAGGATGTTCTCAAATCGTGACCTGGACATGGCAGCAGAGAACATGAGCATGTGATGTATTGGGTGCGTAGACTAATAAGACCGCAACACATTCTTTTTGACTAGACCCATGTTAACCACCCTGGCGTTCTGATTAAATCGCCAGGGTGGCTGCGGGAGGGTTTTTTTTAAATAAAAAAAAAACTATTTCATGCAGCCAACTGAAAGTTGGCTGCATGAAAGCCCACTAGAGGGCGCTCCGGAGGCGATCTTCCGATCGCCTCCGGCGCCCAGAATAAACAAGGAAGGCCGCAATGAGCGGCCTTCCTTGTTTTGCTTATATCGTCGCCATAGCGACGAGCGGAGTGACGTCATCGACGTCAGCCGACGTCCTGACGTCAGCCGCCTCCGATCCAGCCCTTAGCGCTGGCCGGAACTTTTTGTTCCGGCTACGCTGGGCTCAGGCGGCTGGGGGGACCCTCTTTCGCCGCTGCTCGCGGCGAATCGCCGCAGAGCGGCGGCGATCAGGCAGCACACGCGGCTGGCAAAGTGCCGGCTGCGTGTGCTGCTTTTTATTTCATTAAAATCGGCCCAGCAGGGCCTGAGCGGCAGCCGCTGGCGGTGTTGGACGAGCTGAGCTCGTCCAGACCGCTCAGCTGGTTAAGGAGAAGGCTCCAAAAAATGTTACGTTCGGAAACTTGGACTTCCGGCCTGTAGTGACGTACATCTGTTCTTCGTGCGCCTCATTGACAGGAAACATTTGCTGGAGCGCTCCACAGCAGACAGGTAATCACTAATAGGCTGCGGCTGATTATGCCATTCAATTTTAGATATATTAGCATCCCATATCCCATAATCCTCAGCTCCTGATGAAGTGATCATAGAGATCACGCCACGCGTGGAGCCTCACATGCCTCCCTCCACCTGAGATCATCACCCTTTATTCCGTGGAGTCCCTGGTCGGTACATTATGCCATACCATTTGGTATTCACATGTTAGCCAGCTGTATACCTGCTCACCATCATCTCATCGTTTGCATCACGTTATTTGCTAGCATGTCTATGAGCATATGCCTTATTGCACTTTAGGTGATTGATTTTTTTTTTTTTCACCCATCCAATTTTCCTTTTATTTACACTTTATTAGCAACTGTTTCCAGTGTATGACCCGGGTCTCCATTCTTTACCTGGGGCTCTTATCTTGAGCCTCAGGTTAAAGTGTATTGTTCTTTCAGGCTACATTCATTTTATTGAGGTGAAGCATTATTTATCAAGGCATTATCATGTCTTTATAATGGGTTTTTGACTTAGTGGGTTTTAGGACCCCTTTTTACGTGTTTTTATGGTTTTTTAATAAAATTTTTATTTTTCTGATTATTGGTTTGGTGGTGCAGTTGTGTACAGCCTTGCTTCTTTGTTCACGGAAACTTGGAGTGGTTTCCACCGAAAAGGCTGGACATGGTAGCTTCTTGGATTGGCGGTTGCGTATTGTGTGGCTTAACGGTTGGTCTCAGCCACAATTAAGTCGTAGAGACCAGCAGTGATCAGAAAAAAAAAATTTCTCACTGCGGTGGGGCGGGTGAGGGTTTGGCCAGGTGATCAGAAGCCCGCAGGGTGCAGATTAGGGCCTGATCTGATGGGTAGGTATGCTAGGGGGGGACAGATGGTGACAGGAGGTGATTGATGGGTGTCTCGGGGTGTGATTAGAGGGGGCAATAGATGGAAGCAATGCACTGGGGAGGTGATCAGGGGGGTCTGATGGTGTCGGCGGGTAATTGGGTGCCTGCAAGGGGCAGATTAGGGTCTGATCTGATGGGTAGCAGTGACAGGGGTGATTGATGGGTGATTAGAGGGGAGAACAGATGTAAACAATGCACTTGGGAGGTGATCTGAGGGCGGGTCTGCAGGCGATCTGAGGGTGTGGGCGGGTAATCAGGTGCCCGAAAGGGGTAGGTTAGGGTCTGATCTGATGGGTGGCAGTGATGGGGGTGACAGGTGATTGACAGGTGATCAGTGGGTGATTACAGGGGAGGATAGATGTATACAGTACACCCGGGGGGGGGGGGATCTGGGGAGGATCTGAGGGTGTGGGGGAGTGATCGGGAGCTCCCAGGGGCAGATTAGGACCTAATTTAAAATATAGCATTGACAGATAGTGACAGGGGGTGATTGGGTGCAAACAGTGGTCTGAGGGTGATCAGGGGGGTATGAGGGGTGCTGTGGGTGATCAGGGGGCAGGGGGGGCAGGATCAGTGTTGTGCTTACCAGGGGGGCTGCCTCCTGCCCTGGTGGTCCCTCGATCACTGGGACCACCAGGGCAGGAGGCAGCCTGTATAATACGCTTTGTATAGATTACAAAGCATATTCTATGCTTACTATGTGGCAGATCAGGGGTTAACAACCCGCCGGCGCTTCTAAACAGCCGGCGGGTTGACGTTGCGGGTGGGCGGGGCCTAATGCCTGCGGATGCGCGCGATCCTCGGCAATTCAGTCCCCCAGGAGCTGCCGCCGATCGGCGTTACGCGGCCCTGGGGGTGCCACTTTGCCGCCCTCCATAGGTAGTGGGCGGTTGGCAAGTGGTTAAAGCTCAATTACTTTATTGTAGCATAGGCATAATGACAGCAACAGGTTGCTGTTGTTATGCCTATGCTACAATAAAGTAATTGAGCTTTAAATACATGCTGTGTGGTTCCATTTGCATAGTAAGACTCCTAAAACTGCCCCCCCCCTCCCCCCGGTCACACTCCCCCTGGTGGCCAGACCGCACAATGCCTTCCAATCGGTTTCAGCACACAGACCATCCAATCTCGTGGGCACAATCGATAAGCTGAAACCGTTGGAATTTTTGCGACCGACTAGGAGGCGTGCGCACTATAAAACCAAAATACTAGGCTGCCACCATCTCTTTTTTAATGGGAGAGAGAAGCCCATTGACTGACTCTAAGACCTGTGGATAAAAAAACGGTTAACGGATTCTGGCTGATAACACTTCTCGGTAGCGAATATTCAGAAAGCTAGGATTCGTTCTGTGGCTGAACAGTAGGTGTAGCTGAGCAAATAAATTGCTTTAGAGTTTATTAATAAATACAATATAAATTAATTATATACAGATAATGGCTAAGTCCTTGATTTCAGAGTCAGAGGACTCAGTGTCAAAATCCAAAGAAGATGGATGCCAGAATGTCCTCAAGCTGGCAAGGATATAATCTGGGCTCGATCTCCCAGAACCGTACAGGTCAGGGCAGATTTAATAACCTTAACAAGTCAGTCAGCATTTATCCATCACAATGGTATCAAACACGAGTAGGACCCCTGTGGTATCAGCAGGTTACTTTGCACCTGTCTGACGGTCCATTAGTTGGATTGGTCTGTAATCTTCGCACACTCTGCGAGTTTGAAGGGCCTGGCAGCTTTGCAACACAGGAAATGACAAATATATCAATTTATGAATTATTCTAGACATTAAATGGTTACAGCAGGTCAGTTCTAGTTGGTGGGGTTTATCAGAAAAGGGGTCTTTGAAGTCAGGCCAACAGGGCTAAGTGTCAGACTCCCGTGGAGTGCCATGAGGTCCCAACTCTATCATTTAGGTTGGTTCTGTCAAGCTCCTATCTGACTTCATCTGATGGACGGGCCCTTAACATGTTAAGCTTGGAGGTGTAATCTCCACAGTCAGCATACAACACATAAGCTGACGTGAAGGAGGTACACACACCAGCACAAGGGATCAGGATATCCCCAGTTTAGTGGAGGAGAGGACTGACTCCAATAGGAGATTGTGGCGCACAGAGCCGGTGCAGATCCGAACAGCCACAAACAACACTTTCGTAATAACGTCTCAGCGCAAAGTAGCGCTGAGCGCATAAACCAGGACTGAGGAGATCAGAACAAGTAGACAGAATGAACGCTTGCTAGCTAGCAGCTACTTAGCGACAGCAAGCGTCCAAAACCAGACAGACTGGAATGAGGCAGCCAATGCGTTGCGGCGATGGCGTGCCTCACAAAGACAGGACAGGATAGTCAGAAAATAGCAGGATCAAGATAGATGAACGTAACACAGATAAATATACAATAAGTATGATTTCCTAGCGTATTACAATTACAGCTATCAACGAAACTATTCGTAACGTCTGACTAACATATGTATATATCGGCAATGAACCGATATATGACATAAGCAGGAACTCTGACTAAGACTGGAGTAATACAGGGAACAGGACTCAGAAGGATTCGCTATCTCTTCGCAGAGATGAACGCAATCCACAAACAGGACCAGGAACAGGATAACTAGCTCAGCGTGCTGGAACGCTGACTAACGGAACACAGGATATAAACAGTTCGTGTACGTATATATCAGCGACACTGATGTATCAACGTAACACGAATTCAAGGAAAATAACAAAATGCGCAAGTATGCGTATATATTGGCGATGAACCAATATATGACACAAGACAAGCAAGTAACAACTTCTAGAACAAGAGCAGAACTAGGACGACTCGCTGACCCCTTCGCAGGAGTCAACGCAGTCCACACGGACCAGGAACGAGGTGGGGCACGAGCAGAGTAACAGATAGAATCTGAGACTATGGTAGCCCATGAGACATTGCAGGAAGCAGTTCTTTATACTGAGGTCATCCAATGGGAGCAGACCTGCAGATTCCCACACAAGTGAATGGTAATTAATCACAGGCTGATAGCAGGAAAAGGCAGACAATGATATGCAGCCTGCAGGAAAGGGACTGCCCCTCCACTGCAGCAGACAATGTTTGTTTACACAAGAGCATGTTAAACTGTCATTAATTTCAGAGTGACTGCAGATGGAATCAGCAACTAGTTTAAGTGCAAACCAAACTATGCAAGAAAATGCATGTAATGAAATCAGAACTGCTTGGGTTACAATACCACTGCAGCCAGCAGTAAACGCTGCAGACATGATCATAACATTACCCCCCCCCCTTAAAAGCGGATACCAGACGCTTTTCGAAACTGAAATTCCCAACAAAACAATCTAACTGATAATTCATGATGACCGGGACAGCCCGGCAAGACCAAATTCCAGAATCGGTCCCCACAAGACTGGACCCATCAGAACCAGAACCTACAGAACCATGCCCGTCAGCACTACAAGCCTCAGTGTGATACCCATCAGAACCACGACTTCCAGAGAAAAGCCCCCAGAAACTCTCTGAGCGATACCCACCGCCTTCCCGGGACTGTCCAAAAACGCCAAAGCCTTTGCAATGCCCACCGGAACTGTCCCCACCAACACAAAACCCACCGTTGAACCAGTCCAAGGTACCAGGACAAGTTTCCTCAGAGATCTCCCAGAACACTTGGAAGCTCCAAAGAGATCCCCACAGGTCAGAACGCCCCTTAGGCTCACATGGAGAACCATCAAGAACCCCTATGGAACCCAGGGCAACTCTAGAGTCAGGGTCACAAGGACAAACATCAAGATCAGGGTTTTTAGGGACCAGAACCATCTCCGGGCATGCAGGCCAACCGGCAACATCAGAACATGTCTCCACTAGGGAAGCGTGTGAGCACGCCAACACAGACACACTTGGGCACTCTGGCATACGAAGCACATCTGGGCACACCGGCACAAGAGACTTCTGGGCATGTCAAGGAACTGCAAACCTCAAAGTCAGTCAAGGTAGGACCGAAACCAGGACTGGGCAAAAAAAAATCATCATGACTAGACTTCAGTTACTGGATTCTCACTAAAAAATGCAGGATCAGACTTAGATGTCTCTGATTCCAGCAAAGTTATTAACAAATCATGTTCAGGGGCATTTACAAGACAGGACAAATCTTCTGATGTATGCACCGAACTAGACAGGGTTCCCATAACTTCTTCTGGACTAGACAGAGACTCATCAAATACACTGGATTGGAGCTCATGAAGGGCTGCAAAACAAGTCAGTAGTGCAGCAATCCCCACTGAACTAGGCAAAACTGAGTAACTCACTGGACAGGAAGGGGACTCAGGAACTTCTGCCACACCAGCCAGAGAACCAGAATTTTCCAGGATACAGGGCTGGGTTTCAGAAACACTCATTAACCCGGACTGAAATTCTGAGATTTCTATTATTTTTTCCAGCGAGTCAGAATTATCCATGTTACAGGGCAAGACTTTTGAAACATTCAGAGGACAGGGCTGGAGTTCCTCGGCTGTTACAACACTGGAGAGGGACTCAACAACATTGGTTAAATCAGACTGTGTACAGGGCAATGTATCTAACACACTTGCTGACGAGGACAATATTTCAATGGCTTCTGCTTCGCTGGGCAGAAATTCATCAAGTTTTATTAGAGCAGACTGTAATTCCAAAACAGCTGCTAGACAAGTGAATATTACTGCAACACCAACTGAGGTAAGCAGTGCCTCAGACTGTTCTGCTAGAGGGTTTGAAGTATCCAAAGTACTGGGTGAAGCATAAGACTCTGTGACCACAGCTTCACTGGACAGGATCACCGAACAGTCCACACTGCAGGGCAAAACCATGGAAGCACCTGCTGGACAGCATAATGATTCTGTGACCTGAGTTTCATTGGAGAGATCTACTGCACAATTCATGGTACAGGGCAAGTTCACTGGAACATTTTCTGAACACGGTAATAATTCTGCGATTTCGGACTCACATAGCAGACGCTCTGAGTTATTCATGAAACTAGAGTGAGGTGTAGAAACAGGGAGATCAAAACACAATGTTTGCGCATCTAAATCACCATTCAATTGTGAAATTGGAAAATTCAGATGCTGGGGTTCTGAGATTTCTGGACAGGATTGCTGGGACTCAGAAACTGATGTAGTGCATCTATTGGCATCTGCTGGATCAGACAGGAGTTGAACTTTATTAACACAGGTAATTTCTGCAGAAGTGTTTGCAGAGACAGGCAAGATTTTTCTGGTGTCTGTTTCACTGAACAAAGACTCATGAGTACTGGCTAGGCTGGACTCAGAAGTCAGCAGGACCTCTGGGTCCTCTGCTGAGAAATTTGTGCAGGGCAAGATTAAGGAAGTATTAGTAATTTCTGTCTTACTGGGAAGTAACACTGAGTTATCCATGGTACAGGGTGGAATTACAGGAACTTCAATTTCACACAAAAGGAGCTCTGAATCACTCGCTGAATCAGCCAAAGGTGCTGAAGCAGGCGAGTCCTCAGGAACTGAGGAAGTGGAACAATCTCCACTTGACAGTGTGTCTTCCCTGGTATCAACTGATTGAATCGCATAAAAATCGTCCAGAATCATTCTCCACACATCGATCAATGGAGCCACAAAGTCATACCCACACACACCAGTTTTTATTAGGTTATAGGCAGACTTCATGCATGCATTCAATACTAATTCACTTTTTGCACTGTAAAACTGACAAAATGAACTTGCATCTTTCTTCCATTCATAGACCAGGGCTTCCATCTCTCCTTTCTCAAATGGAGGATCCCATGCATATTTAACAGCTGAGCATTCCGGCTGATCATAGTTTGCAAATGTGTTAGTGGCAGAAACATACATTGGGTTATTTAGCAGGTGATTGGCCGATTTCTTATTCCTAAGGATCTCCAGTACCTGTAGCAAGTGTTGAACTGTAGTGTATGCAAATTTCCCTTGCTGCACGAATAAATTGATCTGCTCAATACTCTGTAATATATCTTCATAATCATATTCAGATAATTCATTTAAACAAGAACTTTTATTTTCCCTGGCTAGCAATGAAAGTTCATTAGTAGTTTCATAGGTCCATTTGACTCCCCTGAATGGTGACTGAATTTCATTATCTGCTACTGGCGGAGTCTCATTACAGATCTGATGCGCAGTCGCCAAGGGCAACGACTCCGCTGATTGTAACGCTTTTCTTTTGGAGCGTTTACGTTTGGCTTTAGACCCTGCTGCCTTAGCAGAAGAAAAGTTATCAGAACAATTATCTGCTTGCTGATTATTTTTGTAGGCAGTAGAAGGAGCAGCTGATTGACAAGCTGCCAGGAGCTTATCAAAAGGGCTAGGCAAATCGGTTTTGCGCAGCCAGTTATGGATCACAAACGCTAGAAATTCCAGTGGTCTCTCTTTTAAATTGGTATGATCCAAGACATCGTAGGCCCACTGAAACAATCTTCCCTTAAATAAAACATAAACTAGCTGGGGGGCCCACGTTGAAACAGGAGTAGCCTGGAGCTCGGGATTGGCCAGGAACCTGGTACATTCAGAAAAAAACTCATTTTCTGTTTCAGAATTGAGCTTCTCAAATTTCTTAAAGGAACAGGAACCATAACAAACAGTGTCATTTTTGCTGGGAACCCCCCCCCCCCCAATGGGGATTGGTAAAGGGGCTACCATAATGTTAAGCTTGGAGGTGTAATCTCCACAGTCAGCATACAACACATAAGCTGACGTGAAGGAGGTACACACACCAGCACAAGGGATCAGGATATCCCCAGTTTAGTGGAGGAGAGGACTGACTCCAATAGGAGAACCAGTAATGCGTAAAAATGTATGTTAATGTTCCTGCACTAGCGGGAATGCGTAAAAATGTACGCAATGCGGCCCGCCGACCTCCGAGGTCGGCAACCTGCCAGCGGGGGACTGGAGCAGCAGTGAGTGACTACAAGGGCACAGGATGGCTGCATGGGGCTGGTAGAAGCCCCAGGTAAGTGAAACTCATTTTTTATTTTTTTTTATTTTGCTTGAACCTTCCCTTTAACATTTTAGTAAGAGGGGTTTTTGGTCCCTTGTAGCCCCTTGCACATTTCAATGAGTTCAGGTTCACCATGAGCTTGCTGGGTAGTCTGTAACTCAGGGTGTTTCAAATCCTACTCCATAGAGCAACATCCATCCAGCAGGGCCGGTTTAAGCAACAATGGGGCCCCAGGGCAAAATAAACCTGGGGGGCCCCCAACATATACCCCGGAACAAAAATCGGCATTAGGGGACCTTTTTTGCAGCTGGTATAGTCAGGGTGTGAAGTCCCAATCGGTCAGAGCTCCACATTCTGGCTATCCCAGCCTGCATGGGGGACAAGGGGTTAAAAAGTTTCAGGAGGGGGGACCCCACATAATTTTTTTTTTTTTTTTAATTCCCACACTCTAAACAGAAAAAAAATTGGGAAAATAGGAAAAAATGCCAGGGATCTTCATACAGCCATATTGCGGCTGTATAGCGATCCCTGGCCAAAGTGCTGCGGCTGCGTATAGACCCCCTGGAAACCCTGTCAGGAAATTTATTGCGCTTTCGTTTGATGCATGTAAAATTACACTACCCTTAGGTTTGCTACTAAAAGTTACATTTACCGCATTTAAAAGTATACTTTTTTCCTTCGAAACTTTAAAATCGTTTTTCTCAAAAACTATAAGGTCTTTTTGAAAAATTGTTTTTTCCTCTTATTCCTGATGATCTCCTTACCATATCCTGTAAATTTAGGGTTTCTAGCATTTAAGGTGGATTTGCTATTAACCATTAAAGTCGGCAGGTTTTTAAATGTGTTTTTTTTTCCTTTGAAACTTTAAAATCGATTTTCTCAAAAACTATAAGGCCGATTTGAAAAAATGTTTTTTCCTCTTGTAGCCACTGGGGGCCCCTACAAGCTCTGGGGCCCTGGGGCAGCTGCCTCCTTTGCCTTAATGGTAGCGCCGGCCCTGCCATCCAGCCCATGCACTGATGATCAACAAATCCGAGACACTGTATGTATGTTGGATTTTTGTGGCTCTTTACAATTAACAAGCTGACACACATTGCATTCCAGCAGTTCTGGAGGTGTGGCTCGCTAGCTTACATGGGCAAGAAGGGATAATTTGCATATTCAACAGTGATGCATCGTAGGAGAGGACATATGCTCACACCAACCTGAATTATCACAAATTCATTCTGTTTTAAGTAGGCAAACTTTTTTTTTTATTTTATTTTTATTTTTTTTGCTTCACTTTTATAGTGATACAAATGGAGGTGCGACTGGCATTCTCCCAAATTTTCTGCCATTTGACTATAGTTCTAGGACCAGACAGAGCCCTTTCCCACTTATCCATGTATGCGTGATAAGGAGTCCAGGGGGTCCTGATCAACATATTACACAGTAAAGAAATCATCCCCTTTCGTCTGTCCACCTTTTCATTCAAGCGTTGAAAAGGTGAAAGAGGAGGAAACACCAGTGTATGTGAGAGTGACAAAGCATAATGGGCTCTATTCTCAAAGACTTCCCGCATGCGGTAAAGTACATGCGGGAAGTTTGCGACCAAAATAGTCAAGTTGAAATTCTCAATGTTCCGCATGTTTTTTCCGCATGCGGAAAAAGTGTGGTAAATGCGGGATTCATGCGGAAAATTTTCCGCAAAAGACGGTATTTTCCGCAATAAATCAATTCTCAAATGTTCAGGCGCATCATTTCGTCATTTACCGTTTTTTTATTTTTATCACCTACAAATAGTAGGTGATATATTCCGCATCCCATTGACTTTAATGAAGTGTGGAGGCTTAAGGGCTGTGCTTGGTGGATTTTTTTTTAAACACTTTTTTATGCGACCTTTTTACCGCATGATTCCCACATGAATAATGGGAATAATGGCTGTTTCCGCATCTTTTTTCCCGCATGCGGAAAACATGCGGAAAATATTAGTGAATGTGGAAAAAATGCAGAGTTTACCACTGGCGGAAATATAGCGGGAAAATTTTGCGGTATTTTTGCCTGTTAGTGAATAGAGCCCAATGTGTAATCTGGAGATAATCCGTGTCTATCTGCAGGGATCTGATATTTAACACTTAGTGCTTCAAACGACATGGGGTAAGAAAGGGCCAGAGTTCCAATAAATTTTGCACACTCCCTAAATTCTATAAAAGGCTCGAGAAAGGGATCTAGGGAAAGCAGGGCAGCCCAGCACAGGAGAAAGCAAGGACTAAGAAGCGGCCCAATTTGAATCCAATGCATGGGCCAGCCAGATAAAAGATACTGATTGTTGTCTTAGAGGGAGCTTGCAATTTCAGAGAGAGATTTTTTACATATACAGAGGGTCTGCATCCCGTGACAGGGGCTCTTGGTTACGCTTTAAAGCGTTTAAGCTCACCAACTGCGCCAAAGTGTCCCCAATCTGGTGAGTCCTACTCTAACCAGGCAAAAATGCTAGTTTTTTAGCAGCGTTCTAGTGGGAACCATGTCTAAAGCCCAATGGTCAACTAAATGGGAGAGAGGAAATTAAAAAACACCTCACCTTCTACTAGCTACTGACAGAACTATGAGCTCCGCTCATTTATATGCTTAACTGTGCTAGAGGTGGGCTTAGTTATGCACGCTCACAGGGGAAAATTATGAATAAATACCAAGGGATGAGCAGCACAAACCAAATTATATGCAATACTATGCAAAGCATGCACGCAGCCTGGTGATCCCCAGTCTCCATAAGAAATCTATAAATACAGAGGGGCTGTATTTTCATGACTATGAACATTGTAGATTCACACTGAAGGCATTCAAACTATAAATTGACACATGTGGAAGTATAGTACATAACCAAAAAGTGTGAAACAACTGAAAATGTCATATTCTAGGTTCTTCAAAAGATGCAAACCTTTTACTTTGATTACTGCTTTGCACACTCTTGGCATTCTCTTGATGAGCTTCAAAAGGTAGTCCCCTGAAATGGTCTTCCAACAGTCTTGAAGTTCCCAGAGATGCTTAGCACTTGTTGGCACTTTTGCCAGCTCACCCCAAACCACCTCGATTGCTTTCAGCTCTGGTGACTATGGAGGCCAGTTCATCTGGTGCAGCACCCCATCACTCTTTCCTGGTCAAATAGCCCTTACACAGCCTGGAGGTGTGTTTGGGGTCATTGTCCTGTTGAAAAAGAAATGATGGTCCAACTAAACGCAAACCGAATGTAATAACATTCCGCTGCAAGATGCTGTGATAGCCATGCTGGTTCAGTATGCCTTCAATTTTGAATAAATCCCCAACCGTGTCACCAGCAAAGCACCCCACACCATCACACCTCCTCCATGCTTCACAATGGGAACCAGGCATGTAGAGTCCATCCATTCACCTTTTCGGCGTCGCACAAAGACGCAGTGGTTGGAACCAAAGATCTCAAATTTGGACTCACAGATTTCCACTGGTCTAATGTCCATTCCTTGTGTTCTTTAGCCTAAACAAGTCTCTTCTGCTTCTTGCCTGTCCTTAGCAGTGGTTTCTTAGCAGATATTCTACCATGAAGGCCTGATTCACACAGTCTCTTAACAGTTGTTCTGCTGCTGCTACTACTAGTACTCTGTGTGACATTGACCTGGTCTCTTATTTGAGCTGCTGTTTACCTGCGATTTCTAAGGCTGGTGACTCGGATGAACTTATCCTCCGCAGCAGAGATGACTCTTGGTCTTCCTTTCCTGGGGCAGTCCGCATGTGAGCCAATTTCTTTGTAGCGTTTGATGGTTTTTGAGACTCCACTTGGGGACACTTTCAAAGTTTTTCCCAATTTTTCGGACTGACTGACCTTCATCTCTTAAAGGACTTATGAGGCAAAATTGCTAAAAAAAAGTAAATTACCTGCCTCATCTTTTATGGCACGGAGGACACCGTCCGCTCCCTCCGTGCCGATCCGCTGGGTCCCCCCGCTCATTAGCCCCCCGGGCCGGCTGCCGACCCCACGGCCCGGGTTGGCCTCTCGCAACATGGCCGCTTCCTCTGGCCGTGGCTGCGCAGTCTGCCTGGCCGTGAGTGCGGCTGCGCAGCTCTAGGGCCAACCCCCCTGATCCACGCTATGTAGCATGGATCAGGGGGGTTGGTCCTAGAGCTGCGCAGCAGCACTCGTGGCCAGGCGGACTGCGCAGCCGCGGCCAGAGGAAGCGGCCATGTTGCGAGAGGCAGGAGAGCCCGACCCGGGCCGTGGGGTCGGCAGCCGGCCCGGGTGGCTAATGAGCGGGGGGACCCGGCGGATCGGCACTGAGGGCCCGCGCCTTAAAAGATGAGGCAGGTAATTTTCTTTTTTTTTTTTTTTTTTTTTTTTTTTTTTTAGTAATTTCGCCTCGTAAGTAATGATGGCCACTCGTTTATCTTTACTTGGCTGCTTTTTTTTCTTGCCATAATACAAATTCTAAAGGTGGCCATACACTGGCCCGGTTCGCGGCAGTTTCGACAGCAGATTCGATCCTGGGATTGAATCTGCTGCCAATCGTTCGCGCTAAACGCACCCGCCGATCCGATTTCCTCCCGAAATCTGATCGGTCCGTCGATCGCGCCGTGCGGGAAATTACCGTCGATCGCCCGCGGGTAGGGAGCGCGTCGCTTGCGGCGGCCAATCCGATCAGGTATACATTACCTGACGCTGGCTCCCGGGCATCTTCTCCGCGCTGCACCCGCTCTATCCCGGCGCTTCCTGTCACTGCAGTGACCAGGAAGTTCAAATAGAGGGCGCTCTATTTGAACTTCCTGGTCACGGAGTGACACAGGAAGCGCCGGGATGGAGCGGGTGCAGCGCGGAGAAGATGCCCGGGAGCCAGCGTCAGGTAATGTATGCGCGGGAGGGGGGACAGGCGGCAGCGGCGGCTCCACAGATTGTGATCGGTTTCAGGCTGAAATCGATTCACAATCTGTTTGCAGTAAAGGCAGCCATACGATCCCTCTCTGATCAGATTCGATCAGATAGGGATCTGTCAGCTGGTCGATCTAATGGCAAATCGACCAGTGTATGGCTACCTTAACAGTCTAGTAGGACTATCAGCTGTGTATCCACCGGACTTCTCCACAACGCAACTGATGGTCTCAACCCCATTTATAAGGCAAGAAATCCCACTTATTAAACCTGACAGGGCACACCTGTGAAGTGAAAATCATTTCAGGTGACTACCGAAGCTCATCAAGAGAATGCCGAGAGTGTGCAAAGCAGTAATCCAAGCAAAAGGTGGCTACTTTGAAGAACCTAGAATGACATATTTTCAGTTGTTTCACGTGTGTTCATAGTTTAAATGCCTTCAGTGAATGTTCATATGTATGTATGTATGTTAATATAGTATGTGTATGTACAGTTGTGTTCAAAATTATTCAACCCTAATGCTGTAAAGGGTTTTAGGAAATTTCGTGTACATTTGTAATTGTGATCAGAATGAAATCTTACAAGGACTTTTTAAGAACCAAATTCAACTAAAATGACTAATTTTGTAATACAGTATTAAATGTTTTTGTGATTTCTTCATTGACAACATTATTCAACCCCTTAGACTACCACTCTTAAAGGGGAACTGAAGAGAGAGGTATATGGAGGCTGTCATGTTTATTTCCTTTTAATCAATACCAGTTGCCTGGCAGCCCTGCTGGTCTATTTCTCTGCAGTAGTATCTGATTAAAACCAGAAACAAGCATGCAGCTAATCTTGTCAGATCAGACTTATAAGTCTGAACCACTGAAACACCTGATCTGCTGCATGCTTGTTCAGGGGCTATGGCTAATAGTATTAGAGGCAGAGGATCAGCAGGGCTGCCAGGCAACTGGTATTGCTTAAAAGGAAATAAACATGACAGCCTCCATATACCTCTCTCTTCAGTTCCCCTTTAAGTACAGAGATTCATTCAAGTGTTTTCGATCAGGTATTGAAAACACCTGTGGATGTTAACGAGCAGTAATCAAGCATAATAAGCACCAATTAGGCAGATTTAAAATGACTGTGATACTCGGCTCCTTCTAGACATTTACTGGTGTGTTTACAAACATGGTGAAGTCAAGAGAATGGTCCAGGAAGACAAGAGCATGGGTGATTTCTCTTCACAGGAAGTGCAATGGCTATAAGAAGATTGCAAAGATGTTAAACATACCAAGAGACACCATGGAAGCATCATTTGCAAATTCAAGGCAAAGGGCTTTGTTGAAACGCTACCTGGTCATGGCAGAAAGAAGATGCTGACTTCGACTGCTGTGCGCTACCTAAAGCGCAAAGTGGAGAAAAGTCCCCGTGTGACTGCTGAGGAACTGAAAAAAGATGTCAAATGCGGGTACTGAAGTTTCAGCTCAGACAATAAGGCGCACAGTGCGTAATGAAGGCCTCCATGCCAGAACTCCCAGGCGCACCCCCTTGCTGTCTCCAAAGAATAAGAGTTGACTGCAGTATGCCAAAAGTCTTGTGGACAAACCTCAAAAGTTTTGGGATAGTGTTCTGTGGACTGATGAAACAAACTAAGAACTGTTTGGGCCCATGGATCAAAACTGTTTGTTTGGAGGAGGTAGAACAAGGCCTATGAAGAAAACACCTTGCCTACTGGAAAAATGGTGGGGGGTCAATCATGCTTTGGGGCAGTTTTGCTTCTGTAGGTACAGGGAAGCTTCGTGTGCAAGGTACCATGAATTCTCTTCAGTACCAGGAGATATTGGATGAAAATGTGATGCAGTCCGTCACAAACCTTAGGCTTAGGAGATGTTGGAGGTATGCTTGGGATAATTGTCCTGTTAAAAGGTCTAAGTCCACTAGAGCATGGTTGCAGATTAAAGGCTGGAACATTTTGGAGTGGCCATCGCAGTCACCAGACTTAAATCCGATTGAGAATCTCTGGTGGGACTTAAAGGGAACCAGAGATGAACGATTCACACAAAATAAACATATCAGTTGATAGCTTGTAAAGAATAAATGCTCTACCCGATAATTTCGCCACTCTGGTGTGCCTTTTTGAGTGCTTTTTATCCATTATTGCTCCAGGAAATATCCAATATGGCCGCCGGCTCATACTCCTTCGGCTTCCAGGTTATGAGGTGTTCTGGGTGTGCTGTCTAGGCTATATGAGACTATAGACAAGCAGGGCTGCTGTAGGCTTTCATCTGTGTGCTTTCAACTTCATATTCTGGTATGCTTTGTGGCTGCCTGTAGGAAGTCTCTCATAATAATGAAACTGCATACAGTAGATGACAGGCTGCACAGACAGAGCACACAGATCACACAGCCACACTTGTCTGTTAGACAGAGATTTTTCCTGCAGCAGCAGCCCCTCCAATGTCATCACAGCTCTCAGTATGTAAAGCATGAAATTTGAGCCAGGAGGGGGAAGGCTTGGGCTTGAAAAGACTCCACAGAAGAGTGACTCAGCTATAATGATTCCAGGTCAAACCTCGACTGAATAGTCAGTGGATTCTTATCACAGTTGATAACAGATAGATTAGACTGAGAAGAATAAAACTAAAAGCAGGGTAGGTGTTTACTGTCATGTTCCCACTGATAAATGTAATACAATACATGAGGGTGCTTCGTCTCTGGTTCTCTTTAAAGAAAGCAGTTGCAGCGTGCAAGCCTAAGAATGTGACTGAACTGGAGGCTTTTGCCCATTAAGAATGGGCTAAAATACCCATAGATCGCTGCAAGACACTTGTGTCAAGCTATGCTTCACGTGTAAAAGCTGTTATAACTTGAAAAGGATGTTGTACTAAGTACTAAAAATGAATGTCACTTGTGGGTTGAATAAAACTGCCGTGAGTACAAAAAATACATTTTGTGGTTATTTCATTATAAATGTTTGTCTGACTTACAAGTGCCTCTTTGATTTAATTGTAAACAAGATGGCTGAAATGATCAAAATCCATGTCAAACTGGCCAAAATACTCAATTTCAGTGGGGGTTGAATAATTTTGAACGTGTGTGTGTGTGTGTGTGTGTGTGTGTATATGTATACATTTTTTAGATCCGTCCCATCCACGAAATAGGATAAGGATTCCACCTAGACATATCCTACCAAACCTTCTTAGAGGCACAAAGTTCCTTTCACAGGGCCCCTAGTGGCCGGGACCGCACAATGCCTCCCAATCAGTTTCAGTACACAGACCATGCAATCTGTGGTCGCAATCTGTGCGCAGAAACCTTTGGGATTTTGGCAGCAGACCGACAAGGGAGCCTGTGAGTTACGGCAATACAACTTACACACTTTCAGGGTATACTGCTACCACCTCTGTTACCATGGGACAGAGGAACCCACTGACTGGCTGACTCTAGACCTGCAAACAGAAAACGGTTAAACACTCTTTTATCTAGCTATCTACAATAGTAGAGACTCTTCAGAAGCCAGAGTTCAGTTTTGTGTTGCTGAATGATAGGTGTAGCCGAACAAATAAATGACGTTAGCGTCGTTTGTTAAAAATGCAACATAATTAATACAGAAAATCGTTAAAATCAACAAATAGCACAGTATGAAATAAAAATTGAATAAAATACTTAAGTTTGTGGAAATATGTCCTTTCTGAGAAAATCTGAGCACATGGAAAATGTCCTTTGTTTCAATTCAGGAAAATGGCCGCCAGCCACATGGTCCTCTGGGGAGGACTGCCCCTCCTGGTGTGCATCCTGGTTTTATGGAAGCTAGTTTTGGGGTGGGACCAAGCCCACCCCTCTGGTTGACAAACCAATCACAGTTCAAGTCCTTGGAGAGAGATTTAGGTTTAAACTTATAAAAACGCTGTAAATCAAAACCGATAAGTGCCACATTTGCGCTGGTAACAGATTAATACACAGTGGATTCAGGGAATCATACAGAGACCAAGAATCCTGAGTCTAGCCCACGTGGTTGCACTAAAATTAATAACTCTGCTTAGGAATGGGCTACAAACTCCCACAATCTCTTAACCACTTGCCGACCACACGATTATACCGTGCGGCGGCAAAGTGGTAGCTGGAGGACCAGCGACGCAAATGTGTGTCGCCAGGTGGCAGCTAATTAATCAGCAATCGCTGTCAAGTGATCCGCCTCCCTCGTGGCGTCATCCCACCGGCCGTTCCGAAGCGCCGGTGGAATGTTAACACCACGATCGCCGCACAGCAAGCGTATAATACGCTTAGTAATGTATACAAACCGTACTATACAGGCTGCCTCCTGCCCTGGTGGTCCCAGTGATCGAGGGACCACCAGGGCAGGCTGCAGCCCCCCTAGTATGCACCCAAGCACACTGATCTGCCCCCCCTGCCCCCTGATCGCCCACAGCACCCCTCAGACCCCTGTTTGCACCCAATCACCCACCTAATCACCCATCAATCACTCCCTGTCACTGTCAGCGCTATTTTTAGATTAGGTCCTAAACTGTCCCCTGGGGGCTCCTGATCACCCCCCCCCCACACCCTCAGATTCACCCCAGACCCCCCAGTGTACTGTATACATCTATTCTTCCGTTATCACCCACTGATCACCTGCTAATCACCCATCAATCACCCAGTCACCACCTGTCACTGCCACCCATCAGATCAGACCCTTTCCTGCCCCTTGTGGGCACCTGATCACCCGCCCCCCGCCCCTTAGATCGCACACAGACCCGCCCTCAGATCACCTCCCAAGTGCATTAACATCTGTTCTCCCCTCTAATCACCCATCAATCCCCCATCAATCACCTCCTATCACCACCTGTCGCTGCTACCCATCAGATCAGAGCCTAATCTGCCCCTTGCGGTCACCCAATTACCCGCCCACACCCTCAGAATGCCCTCAGACCCCAGCCCTGATCACCTCGCCAGTGCATTGCTTGCATCTATTCTCCCCTCTAATCGCACCCTGATCACCTATCAATCACCTGTCAACCACCTGTCATCACTGGTCACTGCTACCCATCAGATCAGACCCTAAACTGCCCCCTGCGGGCACCCAAACACCCACGCACACTCTCAGACCCTGCCTGAACACCTCTCCAGTGCATTATTTATATCTGTTTTCCCTTCTAATAACCCACTGGTCACCCATCAATCACCTCCTGTCACCACCTGTCGCCCCCTAGCACACCTTCCCATCAGATCAGGCCCTAATTTGCCCCGTGTGGGCTCCTGATCCCTCGGCCAAACCCTCAGATCCCCCTCAGACCCCCTTCCGATCACCTCCCCAGTGCATTGATTGCATCTATTCTCCCCTCTAATCCCTCCCTGAGACACCCATCAATCACCTCCTGTCACCTACCCATCAGATCAGGCCCTAATCTGCCCCCTGCGGGCTTCTGATCACCTGGCAAACCCTCACCCGCCCCACCGCAGTGACAGAATTTTTTTTTTCTGATCACTGCTGGTCTCTACCACTTAATTGTGGCTGAGACCAACCGTTATGCCGCACAATACGCAACCGCCAATCCAAGAAGCTACCATGCCCATCCTTTTCGGCGGAAACCACTCCAAGTTTCCGAACGTAACATTTTTTGGGGCCTTCTCATAACATGGGTCTAGTAAAAAATGTATTGCGGTCTTATTGGTCTACGCACCCAATACATCACATGCCCATGTTCTCTGCTGCCATGTCCAGGTCACGATTTAAGAACATCCTGCGCTTCCTGCACTTCAGTGCCAATACAACCTGTCATCTAAGAGGCCACCCTGCTTATGACCAGTTCCACAAAATTCGGCCACTCCTAGACCACCTGTCATCAAAATTTGCAGATGCTTATACCCCTGAACAGTCCTTTTGAGGCATTTGGTTTCCAGACTACGCCTCACGGTTTAGGGCCCCTAAAATGCCAGGGCAGTATAGGAACCCCACCAAGTGACCCCATTTTAGAAAGCAGACACCCCAAGGTATTCCGTTAGTAGTATGGTGAGTTCATAGAAGATTGTATTTTTTTTGTCACAAGTTAGCGGAAAATGACACTTTTTGAGAAAAAAAGTAAAAATCAAATTCCGCTAACTTGTGACAAAAAATAAAATCTTCTATGAACTCACCATACTCCTAACGGAATACCTTGGGGTGTCGTCTTTCTAAAATGGGGTCATTTGTGGGGTTCCTATACTGCCCTGGCATTCTAGGGGCCCTACAGAGTGAGTAGTCTAGAAACCAAATGCCTCAATGACCTGTGAAATCCTAAAGGTACTCATAGGACGTTGGGTCCCTTAGTGCACCTAGGCTGCAAAAAAGTTACAAATGTGGTATCGCCGTACTCAGTAGTATAATGTGTTTTGGGGTGTATTTTACACATGTCCGTGCTGGGTGGAAGAAATCTCTCTGTATATGGACAATTGTGTGTAAAAAACAAACAAACAAAAAAACCCTAATTTACAGAGATTTCTCACACCCAGCATGGGTATGTGTAAAAATACACCCCAAAACACATTATACTACTTCTCCTGAGTACGGCGATACCACATGTGACCCCTTTTTGCAGCCTAGGTGCGCTAAGGGGCCCAACGTCCTATGATCACCTTTAGGATTTACAGGGGTGCTTACAATTTAGCACCCCCAAAATGCCAGGACAGTAAACACACCCCACAAATGACCCCATTTTGGAAAGTAGACACCCCAAAGTATTCAGAGAGGGGCATGGTGAGTCCGTGGTAGATTTCATTTTTTTTGTCACAAGTTAGCAGAAATGGAAACTTTTTTTTTTTTTTTTTGTCATTTTTCCACTAACTTGTGACAAAAAATAAAATATTCTATGAACTCACCATGCCTCTTAGTGAATACTTTGGGATGTCTTCTTTCCAAAATGGGGTCATTTGGGGGTTATTTATACTATACTGGAATATTAGCACCTCATGAAACCTGACTGGTGCTCAGAAAAGTCAGAGATGCTTTAAAATGGGAAAATTCACTTTTGGCACCATAGTTTGTAAATGCTATAACTTTTACCCAAAGCAATAAATATACACTTTTTGGGGTTTTTTTTAATCAAAGGCATGTAGCAGAATAAATTTGGAAACAAATGTATATAGAAATGTTACTTTCTGAAAAATGTCCGCACAGAAAGTTAGTCATTTTGTTGACAATTCATGTCTTTTTTAACTACTTTGGCCTCCTGGACGTACTAGCTATGCCCAGGAGGCCATGTGCGCGTCCGCGGCCGATCGTGCGCTCCCGGCCGCGGATCGTTAGCCCACGAATCAGTGTATCGGGCTATGCTGCCCGATCACTGATTCCTCTCCCCCGCAGAAAAAGCGACAGCTTCTCTCAGAAGCTCCGCTTTTTCTGGCTGTTGCGTCTCCCGTGCGGCCCTCTAAGCGTATGCTACGCTTAGAGTGACGTCATGTAAACAAACTCATGGCCGCCATCTTGTGGCCAAAAAGTAATACTACATCTGAAATTTAAAAAAAAATAAAAATTAACACACATTTAAATTATAAACACATTGTTTACCTCCCACCCTCCCAAAACTACCCAAATAAAATGTTTAATATTAAAAAAAAAAACCATTACAATAAAAAAAAATGTAAATATTTACCTAAGGGTCTAAACTTTTTAAATATCAATGTAAAGATGAAATATTTCTATATTTTTTTTATTCTAAACTTGTAAATAGTGATAGATGCAAAACGGAAAAAATGCACCTTTATTTCCAAATAAAATATTGTCGCCATACATCGTTATAGGGACATAATTTTAATGGTGTAATAAACGGGACATATGGGCAAATACAATACGTGAGTTTTAATTATGGAGGCATGTATTTTAAAACTGACTGAAAACTGAGAAATAATGCATTTTTTCCATTTTTTTCTTCCTGTTAAAATGCATTTACAGTAAAGTGGCTCTTAGCAAAATGTACCCCCCAAAGAAAGCCTAATTGGCGGCGGAAAAAACAAGATATAGATCAGTTCATTGTGATAAGTAGTGATAAAGTTATAGGCTAATTAATGGGAGGTGAACATTGCTCGGATGCATAAAGTGAAAACGACTGAAGGCTGAAGTGGTTAATGAACATAATAAAAACTAAATATCGCAGCAGCAATCAAATGGCATCAAAAGAAAGCTGTATTAGTGAGAAGAAAAGGATGTAAAATTCATCTAGGACCTAGATTCCAGGTGGTAGGTTGTATGACCGAGCAATAAACCGTTAAAGCTGCAGTGATCTGAATGGAAAAAAATGCACTAGTCCTTAAAGGGGGGGGGGGGGGTAAAGGCTGAGTCCCTTAAGTGGTTAAAACGTGCGCAATTCAACTGCGCTTAAATGTGTTATTTTAGTAGAGATAATGGCATTCTGCTACAATCTAACCGCAAAATGACTGGCTATATTTTCATTTTGGGCTGTCCATATGACGATATCCTGCTGGGTTGCTGCCATTCTGTCTGTGGGACTGAAGTTTTTGAATAGGCCCCCTGCTGTGGCTTTTCCTGAGTTTTCCTGTGTATGCGATCCTACACAGGTAACTGTGATGAGGTTAATTACCTGGTCAGTTGACAGGTACATGTGAACGGTCTTCTTTTGATCAAGTGAATTAAACCCAACAGGTCTTCACTGGTCAGAAAACATACTTTGAGAAGAAAAATGTCATTCTGAACGCTGCAATGACTGCGCAAACCTAACCGGGAAGCGATCAGAAAATCAACTGCGATTCGCCTGCGTTTCTCACGGCTGTTCCGTGACACTTCCCACCTTAATGCACCGAACATCTGGGTTCAAGCTACTACCTGAGCCAATTGGCTCAATACTCAGGGCAAAAAGGGGGGATGGGGCAGCCCTGTCTAGTCCCATTACTTATCTTTACAAGTGTTGAGGATGCAAGTAGCAACTTCAAGAATGTGGAGGGATTAGAATACAAAATGCACAGCTGTAAGGAACAGGCCACCGAAGCCCATCACTTGGAGGATCTCTAACAAAAAATGCAGAGAGGCGATCAAAGGTGTAACGGTTGGGTGCTGCAGCTCAGACGTCTGATTGTAGGTGATCTGCAGTATCACCAATAATACAGACACTATACCTGATTATGTGGTGATCTGCAGAATCACCAATAATGCAAGTATAGCTGGTAGAGATACTGACAGTTGTGTATTAGTGCAACCGTAACTTTAATAGTAGAGAGGAACTTTACCAGAGGAGCTGGTAAAGTACTATCAGTACACTGACTGTATATACTAGCACAGACCTTTCCAAAGGGCTGGAATAGGTGCAAACAGTGAGAGAATAGGAAAATACAGACTAGTCCTTCACCAGAGGGGCTGGCCAGGTACTAGTAGTGAGAGTGACTGTATAGACTTGATCAGACCTTTCCAGAAAGGTGCTATCAGTCACTAATAGAGCAATAAAACTATCTCCCCAGAGAAGCTGGTGAGACAATAGTACCTCACCAGTGGCGAGGGCCCACTAGTGAGTAGAGGTCAGACAGGCTAGGTTCGGCAACAGAGAGGTAAGTATCAATACAGAATCGTGAGACAGAAGAGTAATCAGTAATCAGGCAGAGTTCGGCAACTTATCAGATAGGCAGAAGTACAGAAGCGTTAAGCAGGAAGCAAGGTCAGAGGTATAGGTATAGCCAGAATCATACACAGGTAATCAAATACAATATAACAATCCTAGTCTTTGTTTCAACACCTGGCACTAGTCTAAGGTCTCAGCGCTCACACAAAGTATTCACGACAGCAGACCGAGAACAAATGAAGACTGGAGGCTTAAGAAGCGGAGGCACGCTTCCAGCCACTCCCACCACGGAATCTGCCAATCGGCGCAGCGAGAGTCATCAGTGACGTCCGCCGACCGGCAGGTCAGCTGACGCGCCTTCTGCCTGCATAAAGGTTCTGTCTCTGCGCGAGACAGAAACCCTATGAACTGGAGATGACATCGTTCCCGGCGTGCTAGATGCCAAGGGAACGGATAACGCTTGAGAGCCAGGGAGAGAGGCGGCTGCAGACCCCCCCGTGCGAGTCAGCAGCCGCCAGATCCATGCTTGTTACAAAAGGCCTTCCCTGCATACAAACTCAGAAGCAAAGACCACTCCCGACCGCATCCCATCTCCCCAAGATCTATTGTCCTTGTTATCCTCTGATTCTTCACAAATCCCACCTGGTCCCAGTGGACCAATGTAGGCAATATATTGTTCAGTCGATTAGCGAATGTTTTTAGTGAAGATTTTTAAATCTGGCAAGTAGGGCTATTGGACAATAACTCTGAGGCTGTTGGGGATCTTTCCCTTCTTTCAGTATCATAGTTGAGTGACCTCTGCAGGGAATCTGGGAAAGATTTGGCCTTCGTAAATAAGTTGGCTAAAGTGACCAGGTGGGGTGAGAGCATAGAAGAGAATTCTTTAAGTATTGAAATCCATCTGGACCAGGACACTTCATGTTAGGGAGTGATTTCAAGACCTCCCAGGATTTCCTCCAATGGGATTAGCTTTTTAAAGGCCTTCAGTTGGGGTTCAGTAAGCTCAGGAAGGGACAGTGATCTACGAAATTCCTCCACCCTTGGTGTGCTTTTTAGGGGTCAACGATTGGGGAAGATGATATAGTGAGTGGTTATATCCAATGGTTTATAGCACACTTTAGTTAGTGCCATTTAACATATCTAAAAATGCCTGGTCTTCTGTGCCAATGTTTGTATTAATGTAAAGGAGTCTGCTGGCATAAGTACTATCTATTTTATTTTATTTTTTTTAATCCTAGGAACTGAGGCGGAGGAGAGTAGAGGTCAATGTGGAGCTCCGAAAGGCCAGGAAAGATGAACAGATTTTCAAGAGAAGGAATGTCTCATCCTTTGCTGAAGACCAACTTCTTTCTCCAACGCAAAATGCTCAGCAGGTAATTTAGATACACTTAAAGGGACTCCGAGCAGTGCAGAAACTATGGAAAGATGCATATAATTTTAAAGCTCTCTTTCTCCTCTTTCCAATGATCTATAAACCACCACCCTACGTCTTTTAGTTTTCGCTATTGAAATTGCAGCGGCCGCGATTTCGATCGCGAAAATAGAGAAAACTAAAAGGCGTAGGGCAACGATTTAGGTGTCGTCAGAAAGAGGAGAAAGAGAGCTTTAAAATGATATCCATCTTTCCATAGTTATATTGTATTACACAGGACGACACTTTCCCCAGTGTCAGTAGCTCCATTCTGCTGAATGCAGCTGCTGACTTTGACAAAAAGTCGCCCTGTGTAATACAATATAACTATGGAAAGATGGATATCATTTTAAAGCTCTCTTTCTGACGACACCTAAATCGTTGCCCTACGCCTTTTAGTTTTCTCTATTTTCGCGATCGAAATCGCGGCCGCGGCAAATTCAATCGCGAAAATAGCGAACTAAAAGGCGTAGGGTGGCGGTTTATATATCATTGGAAAGAGGAGAAAGAGAGCTTTAAAATGATGTGCATCTTTCCATAGTTTCTGCACTGCTCGGAGTCCCTTTAAGTGGTTAATTTTTTTTAAATAAATTGCCAATAGCTCTGCAGTTTGAATGTACAGATTTGCACTGTAGATCTGAGGAACGAATAATAAATCCGTGATAACATGCTCTTATAATTTCAATTCACATGAGTAGTCTTCATGCTTCAAGATTCAATTGCTTGTATGAATAACAAAGGCAACTATTACATGTTGTTAGCAAACTGTCAAAGCCAGGTGTTTAATGCCAAAAGATGGACCAGAAGAGGTACATTGCAGTTCATTTTAATATATACCACTCTTCAGTAAGACCTTTTACACAGACACAGATATAAACACATTTTTTGCAAACAGATATCAGTTAATGTGACAAACCAGAGCAGCCATTTCATGCCATACTAGCATAGATTGCTTACTCAGTAAATTCAATACCACGTGATGTAACTAGGGAGGGAAGAACTAACTCTCCTCTCTGCTCTCCAGCAGTGATCCTCCTAAGCGTCCCATCTCTACAGCAATGTAACAAACTCCATTCAGTGGAAATTGAGAAGGTGGTGCACATAAACAGTGTTATTTTTTTGTTTTGCTTATATAGGTCAAGAAAGTACAGATGCCTAGGAAATTATAGTTGAAGGAAGCTATTTTCATTTGTTTTCAGTTTATTCTAGAAAGACGTGCTCTATTGGCATTAGCATTATTGTGCTGGATAGTGTAATGGTTAAGGGCTCTGCCTCTGACATGGGAGACCAGGGTTCGAATCTTGGCTCTGCCTGTTCAGTAAGCCAGCACCTATTCAGCAGGAGACCTTAGGCAAGTCTCCCTAACACTGCTACTGCCTATAGAGCGCGCCTAGTGGCTGCAGCTCTGGCGCTTTGAGTCCGCCAGGAGAAAAGCGCTATATAAGTGTTTGTCTTTTTTTGTCTTTTATTAGGGAGTCTTGCCTAAGATCTCGTACTGAATAGGTGCTAGCTTACTGAACAGGAAGAGCCAATATTTGAAACCAGGTTTGAGTTCAGGAGCAGGGCTGTTAACCATTACACTAATCCAGCCATTAAGTATCAAATTAACTGCTTTTGATTCCCTCTTTGAAAGGAGGATTCATCTCCATGCTATTTCATGCTCTCCTCCCTGCTTGAGTTTAGAAAATCTAAAGCAGTGATCAAGTGAGAAACTAGCATAGGCAGATGCTAGATATACACATCACAAGAAAGGGCTCTCCTCAATAGTCTACACTGCAGTAAAATAAAAAAAAAAAGGCCTACCTGCTCACATGAACCTTCATTTTAAGCATTTTTTATTTTAACCTTATACTTGAATAGTGAAAATTCAAAAATTAATTTTATTTCTAGAAATTTTTGTTCACATTCCACAGAAATTGTGTTGTATGTATTTTAGGTTCCATTGCTCTCCCTAGATGAAATTGTACAAGGTATTCATTCCGGAGATCCAGATCTTGAACTAACATGTACACAAGCTACAAGGTAGGCACAAAGTGTGGTTGAAAGTATTAGAACAATCTTGTTGAAGAAAAATATAGGTGACCATGCCTGATGCAACAAAAAGATCCAGTTTTATGACTGATCACAATTTTTGGGGGGACTATTCAAAGAGAAATCTGATTAAATTTCCAAATTTTTTTTTCAGAGCAATTTTTCAGAAAATGTAATATTTTAGGGTCCATTTCTTGATTTTATAGACCCAGTACATTTTTTTTTTTCAGTTTTCAGTCTTCATAACTGGTGAAAAATTGTATGTGTAGTAGTTTGGTCTGACTTTTTTTTTATTTTAATGTTACACACACAAAAATTGTATTTCTCAAATTAAAAAGAATTCTAGAAAAATGTAGTGTCTGTGGCCACCTTAAGACTAATTTGAAAGTTTAACTTCATCTTGAATGTCTTAATGACGTAGTTGCATAGCTTGGTTGAAAGACCTACATCCATGAAGTTCAACCATCAGGCCGGTTGCCCACAAAATAGCAATGTCAGCACTGCATCACACTGCAGAAATCTGCCTTCATATGACCCTGCGCCACGGTGCAGCAACAGTGTCCTATGCATAGAGCCACCACCTAGCTAGTGACCTACTCCCTGCTGGGCAGGAGGTAAGTCACTGGGGTCCCAGTCGGTCTGCCCATGCATGCCAGGTCACACAGTGCTCCCTTCATGCACACTTGCTGCGTCGCCCATTGACTTGCATTGCTACATAATCCTTGCAGTAGGCATGGCTCACGTGGAGATGCACTGCAGACTTTGCATTGGCTTTGCAGTGAATTGGATTCTTACAGCGTGCTGCATCGCATGAACTGTGCAAGTCTTCATAGACTAATCCCCACCCCCCTAGTGGTAATCCAGAGCTGAGCTCGGGCTGAGTCTGAGGAGCTACAAACCATAAGCCCGATCTCAGGGATCTCAGCGGCCATTCAGGACGGCAGTGTGGTGTGATGTAATGGGGGGGCCACATAATTTTAAAGTGGACCTGAACTTTTGCACAGGGCAGAATGAAAACTTAGACATGCACTCTGTTTGTATAGAGTTTAGCCTGCCTAATCCCTATCTGGATCCCTCGATCTGCGCAGGACAGAAAAAAAAGGGAAATGCAGCCTGCATGTATTTTGAGTTTAGCCTGTCTTATCCCCCCCCTCTGCACCCTATCGCAGGCACAACACAGAAGGTAAACAGAGAGAAATGCAGCCTACATGCATGTCAAGAGTTTAGCCTGTCTAATTCCTCCTCATTTGTCTCTAATCACAATTAAAACTTTCCTCAGTCACATGAGTCATGGTAGATTAGCTGATTTGAAAGCACAGGATGTTAATATAGCCATTTTGTTCCCAACTGCTTCTGGGCTAAGTGCTTCTGCCTTACTGTTACAAATTTTTGCCTGGATTTTGACTATTCTCTGCCGGCCACCTGCACCAACCTCTGCCTGGGTTTTGACTACTCTGCCTGATGCCTACTTGTTACTCTGCCTCTGCCTAAGACTGATAGCAAAGGGATAAAAGTCTGAAAGGATTCTCTCTTCTACTGCCCAGATTGTGATGTCGCCCTCTGTGTCACTCCCGGTTTCAAAATATACCACACGTGCGAGGTGTATTTGGTATATATGTACATACTGTATAGGCTGGTGCCTTATTTGTACAGTTTCACGATTTTAAGTTTATTTATAAATGTATTTTTTTAATATAAATGTTGTGTTCCAGTCTTTTATTTATATGCAGCATGTCTGCCAGGCCTTTATTCTGATATATATTTAGTGTTAAAAACTGAATTCCTAAAATTCTTGAAAAAAATGTATCACGTTTAGACCCATAAATCCAGACAAATGCACCGCCAGGGAGGTTAATGGCAGTTGGGGAAGTATGTGGAAGAGTAATGTAGGGTGATGCAGCATGCAAGGGGCTTCAAGGGAACCACATGTTTAATAGTTTCCTGCACGTTCAAGCGCAGCCTGCAGTGCCAAACTGTAGCAGCATGTCTGGCAGTTTCCATGACATAAAGTTTTTGCCAGCATGGGCTGAAGTGCCAGTAACCTACATAGCCTGTTTAGTTCGTAGGGGGTGGTTTCCTTTTAGTCTTGCAGGACTGGCATAATGAGATGCAGCTTATCCATGGATCTGGAAACCTTAGCCTGTCCCCATATTTAAAAAAAAAAAAAAAAAAAAAAAAAAAGTGATGGGAGTCTTGCCTGACTGCAGAGGTGTGGGTTCCCATCTAGAGTTGAAACAGTCGCTGGCAGGGGAGGAGGGATGATCTCTTTATTGGCCTGTTATGGTGTGGGCTTACTTTGCACTCACCCTGGTACCAAGGGAGAGCAAAGGAAATATTTTTGCCAGCTTTACCTGAAGCTCCTGCTGGCTCACTTTACTTCATGGTGAGCAGAGGTATGCAGATCATGTGCTCTTAAATTTCCTGCATGCATCTTCAGTATCCCCTGTCTGGTAGTAAGACGCACACGCTAGATTAGTCAGCTGAGGCGGCTGATAATGACTGCTTCAGACTGTAATTCAACTTCTGTACAGTGGCTCCCAACCAGCAACTGATGCATGGCTAGCAATCTGCCAAGCAAATCAAATCAGCCAAGAGACTGCCAATTGCTTTAAATACCTTGCTGGCCTGCCTGCTGCATGACCGCAAGTCTGCACCACTCTGTCAGCCCTTCACCACCCAGTATTGAAACAGTGTGTAGTCAGCCTGCAGGCTGACTACACAACAGTACAGCCCCACTGGGCATCTTCAGTCAAGCGTGTGTATGGGCCTTAAAGGGAACTGAGCACATTCTCTTTCACTGGAATCTCTCCTGGCATAGGAGTTGCCATGTTTCCCCCCCTCCCCTTCTCACATTCCTTATTTACAGAAGTCAGAGATGCTATCTTGACACATTCACACAGGATGGCTTTGAAGACACACTCCTAATTACTCACCCCCTTTGCTGATGAAAGGCATTGTTTACCTCTTGGTAATTAGCTCAATAAAACAATTAGGTTCCTGAAAGCTCTGCGGATGGGGACGGTCGGGCAGGCCTGCTCAAACAGGCTAGTTTAACTGCTTTGAATGTAAAATACAAGGTAAAATGAAAGTTTATTTTAATAATGAAACAGATTGTCGGCATGCATTTTTCATGTGCTATAGAAATGTCCTGAGTGATAAAAAAGGTGCTCGGTTCACTTTAAAGAGGAACTGTAGCGAAAAGGGGGGGGGGGGGAGGGGGGAATTAATACATTGCAAATGTGAGAAATTAAAAAATAGAAAAGAGATCAAGAAATTAAATTTGCCATTAATTTGTTGTTATTTGACCAACAATCGGCCTGCACATGCCAGCGCAGCCTGCAGTGCCAAACTGTAGCAGCATGTCTGGTCGTTTTCATGGCATGTAGTCTTTGCCAGCAGGGGCTGAGGTGCTAGTCTGTTTAGTTTGTATGGGGTGGTTCATTTAAGGCTTTTGTTGTTCCATGGAAATGGCTTAATCTGATGTCCCAACACCTATATCCAGGCCCGGCCCTAGACTTTTTGCCGCCTGATGCAATTTTCAAAGAAATCGCCGCCGCCTGTCGCCCCCCCCCCCCAAGCCGTGGGTGTGGGGGGCTGCCCGAGCTGGAGGGGACAGCGGGCAGGAAGGGGGTATTGGGCCTAGCGGCGGGGAGGGGGGTCGGACCCCCCCCTCGCCTGGGTCCCCCGTCCTCCGCACCCCTCCAGCTTTAACAAGGTCCGTGCTGGCTGCAGCTATTTGTAAGAGGCAACGGGCGGGGATTACTCACCTCTTCCTCGTTCCAGGCCAGCGTGCGCTCCACTGACGTCACTTCCTGCGGCGTAGCAGGAAGTGACGTCAGTGGAGCGCACGCTGGCCTGGAACGAGGAAGAGGTGAGTAATCCCCGCTTGTTGCCTCTTACAAATAGCTGCAGCCAGCACGGACCTTGTTAAAGCTGGAGGGGAGCGGAGGACCCAGGCGAGGGAGGGGGGGGTCCGACCCCCTCCCGCCGCTAGGCCCAATACCCCCTTCCTGCCCGCTGTCCCCTCCAGCTCGGGCGGCCCCCCACACACACGGACGGGCGGGTGCCGCACCCCCAGAAGTGCCGCCTGAGGCAAAAGTTTCACCCCGCCTCATGGGCGGGCCGGCCCTGCCTATATCAGAGGTTATTGATCCATAACATCAATTTGTAAAATATGCAAGGTTTCTCTCATACAAGTGAAGATCATACCTACAACCAGCTGATTGTTTAAAGTCTTCAGAATGGATATAACTTCTATTTTAAATTGGAACAGTGTGCACATAATGGTTCTGGCACTGTTTGCAGCTGATGATCCCCTTGCCAGCCATCAGTAAGGTGCTGGGTTGTCTGGTGGGAACAGATGCCCCAACAATTTTCTAGACTATGTATGTTGTATTCTAAAGATATATTTGTTTCTTTGAAAAGTCTTGATGGAAGGGTTACCAACCTGAAACTGACTAGTGTCGTTGCCTGATATGTACTGTTTCATCAAACAAAGCATATTGTCTATCAAAACGGAATAATCTTCTACATTCATGTTATGAAGAATTTTTATTGACCAATACAAAAGTTTCTTTTTGATAAAATAAAGTGCGATTTTGAATTATTTTTTTTAACTCCATTGCCTTGTGGTTTCATCGCTCAAACAGATCCTCCTATACATAAACTGCACGCTCTGCAAGCCTGGGGACACAGGTAGTCTTGATCAGCACACACTTCATGCCATGTTGCAGAGGATGGAGGGCACAGACACAGCAGGGTGCAAGCTGGTAAGAGCAGGATCTCACTAGTGCACAAACCTTGCGCTCCACTGCCAGTAACAAAACCTGCTCCACTATCTATTTTGCTCCACTGACTTGCATATAAGCCAAGGGGGTAACTTTTCAGCACATCATTATTATTTTTTTTTTAATGCTGAAAAATTAGGCTTATACGTGTGTATATACAGTATTTTTTCTGTTTTTCTCCTTGCATACTACCAATTTCAAGCCCTTATTTGCAAATAGAACAGTAATACACCCTCGTGGCATACATATTTAACCTCCTTAGCGGTATGCCTGACACTGTCCCCTTAATTTTCTCACAGGGCTGTAAAACCTTTAGCTAACACTAGGCTAGCTAGTAAAGGTGTCCGGCACCCCCGGATCCCCTGCGATATTCCCCCCCCCCCACCCGTTTATACACTACCCAGCCTGGATCCAGTGATCACACAGCCTCCCTGTAGGGCTCCGGTCTCTCTATGGGGAGGATCAGGTTTGCTCATGACGTCATGTGCGATCCTAAGACCAGAGCTGTGCGGGGAGGCTGTGCCGATAGCTGGATCCATGCTGGGTAATGTATAAACTGGCTGGATCTGGGGGTGCTAGCTTTACTAGCTAGCCTAGTGCCGGTGTACCGCTCAGGAGGTTAAAAAGCGGAGTCCCTAAGGTAACTATGTATTCTTTTCAATTCTGTCACTTTTTGGTGTTTTTTACAGGTTTTATTTTGAGTATATGAAATAACAATTTTATTGCTTTTGATCCAGTTTGCCACAAAACAAAAATCAGATCTAAAATACCCCAAATTCTCTTATCTTGCTTGTCAGTTAAAAGGATAACCTATATACATTATCAGATAGCTTTTTGGCCACGCAATACACGGTTAACCATGAGCAGCGTGAATTAATTTCTCAAAGCTTTTTTTTTTTTTACTAAATGTAACAATGTCATTCATCTCAAAGCCCCTGCATTGTAAGAACATTCAATGAAAGTCAGAAATGTTACCATTCTGGAAACTAGAGAACCAGACCTACTATTTTGTTAATTTGAAACATTTGAATTTATACAGTTTTGCTCAAAGTTGACCATAACTTTAATTTTCAAGTTTCTTTGTTGGATTGAGTTTGTCCCTACCTATGTTTTATGTGGCATGCATCCAAGCTTATAGAGACACTGAAACAAAAAGAAAATTATGATATTTGTATGTGTAGTACAGCTAAGAAATAAAACAATAGAATCAGAGACATGCGTCTAATTGTTTCCAGTGCAGGAAGAGTTAAACTCAAGTTCTCTATGCAAAAAAAAGCCATTAAGCTCTAACTTTCAAAGTCGCAGAGAATGGTTGTCTTCTGAAGTTTATCATCTCAACTGTCAGTGAAGAATTTTCTTTTTCTCTGCCAGAGGACAGGTCAATAGTTAACAAGACTGCTATGAAAAAAATCATTTAGAATGCGGAGTAGTGTGTACACTGCAAATATTAAAGCGTGATGCAATGTTATAAAACACCCTATATAACTGAAAATTAAAAATGAGAATATTTTCTTTGCTACTAAACGTCTAGTAATTATCCGTACTACACAACCAATTCATTTATATCTTTTTTTTTTTTTTCACTTCAGTGTCTCTTTAAAAACTCACACAAATTTTATTCAATAGCCTGTCATAGTTGAGATGATAAAACCTATGCCTCACCGAGTAACACACTGTTGGTGCAACGAACCATTTTACCCTAGGTGCACTATTTTGCACTAATTGTTACAGCACTATTGTTCTTGCATAGCCCCAGAAGAGATTGGACATCAGAAAAAGGTCACAAATGTCACAATTATTTAAAACTGATACCCAAGGCTATGAAAAAGTGGATGTTTTTGTGAGCTACCCACTCATGTAGTTTTGCTTAAACTTTCCCAAGTGTGATTATAATTTGAAAATTGAACTTTTTTTTTATATTGGATTAAGTGTGTCCCTACAAATTTTTGTCATGACTAGGACACAAAACTGTTGAAGGAATTACATTTATGAATAAACTTAAATAGTGAAACTGTTCAAATGCACTAGATTATACAGTATGTACATTTATACCAAATACACCTCCCGCGTGTGGTAGATGTTGAATCCGGCAATGGCACAGAGGGCGACATCACAATCTGAGCAGTAGAAGTGTGATTCCTTTCTGAGTCCCCCCCCCCCCCCCCCTCTCCTTTGCTATTAGGCGGCAGGCAGAGAGTAGTCAAAATCCAGGCAAAAATCAGTAAAAGTAAAGCTATGTACCCACGTTGTAATTTTGCAGACAGATTATTTTTGAGCACCAAACGTTTGTTTCCGCAATATTGTGACGTGGGTACATGCTCATGTCGATGCAAACATTGCACCGCAATAACTACTGCCACGGCGGATCAGATCGCTAAGATCCCGGACTTCTCCCGTGCAAAGTACCACGATCCCTTGAAGTCTTGTTCGCTTCCAACGTGTAATGTCACACATACCCCCTGGCAGGAAGGGGACATCGCAGGACCAGTCGGGTGGGGAGTATGGAGAGAAAGGCAGATCAGTAGACTCATAGTTCAGAAGCAGTCGGGAAGCAAATGGCTATATTAACATCTTGAGTTTATCTGCCATCTCTGCCATTGCAGTCATGTGACACGGGGAGAGATCAAACTACAACTTGTGATTAGAGACAAATGAGGTATTAGACAGGCTACACTCTACACACATACCAGGTGCATTTCTCCCCGTACCCTTCTATCCTGGGCAAAAATTCAGACTCAGATGGGGGAATTAGACAGGCTAAAGTCTGTATTTATGTACTTGCTGAATTTCTCTGTTTACCCTTTGACAAGTGAAAGGGTCCAGATGGGGGATTAGACAGGCTAAACACTGTGTGCAGGCTCTGGCTGCACTTAGTTTTCCTTCTGTCCTGTGCTTGAGTTTGGGTCCACTTTAATTACGGCACCGCCCCCCGATGACGTCACGCTGCTTTTTACCGCCACTGATTGGCCACAGGGATCCACAGGAAGCAGAGAGGAGATGGGAAATCCCGGTGGCCTGCAAGAGAGCCCTGGAGTTCTGCTGGGCAGCGCAGATCACCTGCGGGACCAGGGTAAGCAGCAGGAGCTGCTAATTTAGCTAGCCTGAGTGTATATCGGGCTTACCGCTCTGGTCATCTAAACCTTAGCCCGAGCACTGGAATACGGCCAGGGGGGGTTAACACTTGCCATTGCAGGTCTAGCTGTATGTAGAAAAGTCAGGTCGGATGCCAAGGCAAGCCAGTGGTCATAAGATTTGGGGGGGGGGGGGGGTGGGGCGGTCTGCAGAGTAAAGTATTGTGGCCAACACTCTTGCCTTGCAGCAGAAAGTCCAAGCGGAAAAAACAATTTGCTTAATGGTTGTAGGTGTCTTATGTTTCCTCCAAGATTAATGTCCGTTTGAGGGACAGTAAGTAGCAAATGTAAGTAGAGAGGAGGAAATGAAGTCCAGTGAAAATTTAGGGTTAAATAAAGTGTCTGACTGCTGAGGGTATGATAAATCTCCAAAGCAGTCAGCAACACAGTCCTTGGTATGAGGGGCACTTTGGGCAGTGGTATATGCTGTCCCTCCGCCTCTTCTTCTTGGCACACACTGGCATAGTTTCTGTGGGGGGTTATCAGGGCAGGAAAATGTTGTCCACTTAGTTGAATGGTGTCATCTAACTGCATTGGGTTCAAGTCATCCCTAGTTTCGCCACGTTTGGCAACCTTATCACTTCTAGCTGAAACTGGAGGTAGGTGTCAGTGTGGCCTGTCTTTTTCAAAATCACAAAGGCATTGTGCATAGCCATTCGTAACAAGTAAAAAAAAACTTTTTTTTTCTCTCCTCTTCCCCCCCCCCCCCCCCCCCCCCTCAGTAGGGAGCCAGCATTTGGTGTGCAAGATCCACCGGACCCATCTTCTTGTTGTATTCAACAAGTGCCGCTGGCTTTTCAGTGTTCCATTGATGACGTGACAGGAACTGTTGCCTCGTTTTGGATCGATGTGAGAATCAAGTCTCACTTGTCGCTATATTTGATAGTGAGGGAGGAGCTCACCACATCTGAGACTGCAAATTCCCCTTTTTGGTATTTTTTTTTTTTTTTTTTTTTTAACCACCTGTGGTGGGAAGCCTTTGCGGTTTGCCCTCACTGTCCCACAGGCGCCAGTCTGGGCAGCGTACAAGAATTGAGTGAAACGCTTGTGTAGTAGTTATACACATCAGAAGCGCACGGAAGGGGTTGTTCCGGGTGTACAGAACACCCCCCTGCACCAAGACCGGAAGTCTCCCTCTAAATCTGAGCAGCGGCAGCCACAGATGCACAGCTGCCACCTGCTCATATCTGTGTGCAGCGAGAAGGACTCTGACTAGAGCGAGGGGCCAGGGATGCGGGAGCCGGCTTTATTCCTCGCTCCCTCCCTCCCTCTGAATTCCACTCACCTGCGGTGATTGTGTGCCCGGCTCCCCCATGAGTGTGTGCGCAGCGGAGCGGTAGGTCCTCTTACCGCAGATCAGGCGCACCGGCAACTAGTCTCTATGCTTCCTGTGACGTCATGGTAAACAGGAAGCAGGAGACTCCAGTTGCCGATGCGCCTGATCTGCGGTAAGAGGACCTACCGCTCCGCTGCGCACACACTCATGGGGGAGCCGGGCACACAATCACCGCAGGTGAGGGGAATTCAGAGGGAGGGAGGGAGCGAGGAATAAAGCCGGCTCCCGCATCCCTTATTGGCGCCGCCACAATTTTTTTCTCTTCTCTTCCCAGGGCAATCTTCTCCCCACACAGGGGCACCTTCCTCCACCTATCTAGTCTATACTGGGGGCATATACCTATCTAACCTATACTGGGGGGCATATACCTATCTAATCTATACTGGGGGGCATTTACCTGTCTAATCTATACTGGGGGGCATATACCTGTCTAATCTATACTGGGGGGCATATATCTGTCTAATCTATACTGGGGGGCATATACCTGTCTAACCTATACTGGGGGGCATATACCTATCTAACCTATACTGGGGGGCATATACCTATCTAACCTATACTGGGGGCATATACCTATCTAACCTATACTGGGGGGCATATACCTGTCTAATCAATACTGGGGGGCATATACCTATCTAACCTATACTGGGGGGCATATACCTATCTAACCTATACTGGGGGGCATATACCTATCTAATCTATACTGGGGGGCATATACCTGTCTAATCTATACTGGGGGGGCATATACCTATCTAACCTATACTGGGGGGCATATACCTATCTAACCTATACTGGGGGGCATATACCTATCTAACCTATACTGGGGGGCATATACCTATCTAACCTATACTGGGGGCATATACCTATCTAACCTATACTGGGGGGCATATACCTATCTAACCTATACTGGGGGCATATACCTATCTAACCTATACTGGGGGCAACTATATGGGCTACCTATACTGGGGGGGGGGACCTATAGCTGGCTACCTATACTGCGGGCACCTATACCTGTCTAAACGTTGGGGGCGCATTTTACGCCCTCACCCTGGGTGCAATTTAGCCTAGAAACTGCTAGTATTTGGCTCCACCCACACCATGTTTGGCCACGCCCACACACCGCTTTCAGGAACCCCCCCCCTTGGAAATCCTGGATTTGCCCCTGCACATACACATACACATGATAGCCTTGGTGGAGGAGTGGACCAGCAAGTTCAACCACAATTTTCCCACTGGTAAGCAGGGCCGGATTCACAACTTCTGGCGCCCTATCTCAGCCCCCCAACATAGGCCACACCCCTAGTAAAAATATACTGAACTCTAATCTCTGCATCATGTCACTGAGCTTAGAATCTTACAATCTTATCTTTCTTATGTCATCCTTAGTGACATGAAACAAGGATTAGGTTATAAAGCTCCTGAAGTCAGTGATGAGGCAGATATTAGACTGTAAGCTCCTGAGGGTAATTGGTGACATCCGGCAGGGAACCCCCAATATCCAATTGTCAGTAAAAAAAGCATTGGGCATATACACGTTGCTATTCAAATTTTTTTTTTCCAACATACATTAAGGCTTTAAATATTCACATAAACTGGAGGGAGGTCACCAGGACAGCTCATCGGGACAACTGACTCCTCTATACTGACCTTAAAGCGGACCCAAACCAAACTTTTTTTTTTTTTTAATTCAAAATATTTACAGTGGGTTGCAAAAGTATTCGGCCCCTTTGAAGCTTTCCACATTTTGTCACATTACTGCCACAAACATGCATCAATTTTATTGGAATTCCACGTGAAAGACCAATACAAAGTGGGGTATACATGAGAAGTGGATCGAAAATCATACATCATTCCAAACATTTTTTACAAATAACTGCAAAGTGGGGTGTGCGTAATTATTCGGCACCCTGAGTCAATACTTTGTTAGAACCACCTTTTGCTGCAATTACAGCTGCCAGTCTTTTAGGGTATGTCTCTACCAGCTTTGCACATCTAGAGACTGAAATCCTTGCCCATTCATGGACAGCGTTTGTGAACAGCAGTTTTCAGATCTTGCCACAGATTATCGATTGGATTTAATCTGGACTTTGACTGGGCCATTCTAACACATAGATATGTTTTTGTTTTAAACCATTCCATTGTTGCCCTGGCTTTATGTTTAGGGTCATTGTCCTGCTGGAAGGTGAACCTCCGCCCTAGTCTCAAGTCTTTTGCAGTGTCCAAGAGCTTTTCTTCCAAGTTTGCCCTGTATTTGGCTCCATCCATCTACCCATCAACTCTGACCAGCTTCCCTGTCCCTGCTGAAGAGATGCACTCCCTGAGCATGCTGCTGCCACCACTACCATATTTGACAGTGGGGATGGTGTGTTCAGAGTGATGTGCAGTGTTAGTTTTCTGCCACACATAGCGTTTTGCATTTTGGCCAAAAAGTTCAATTTTGGTCTCATCTGACCAGAGCACCTTCTTCCACATGGTTGCTGTGTCCCCTACATGGTTTGTGGCAAACTACAAACGGGACATCTTATGCTTTCTGTTAACAATGCCTTTCTTCTTACCAATTTACAATGATTATACTGCGCTCCAATGGTAACCCAATAGTCAGGGGATCGCAGCAAAAAAAAGTTTCACTCCACCTTGCTCCACAATTGACAATGATTCACTGCGCTTTCCAGCCCTGCAACAATTTAAAACATGCACATAGTGCCAAGTATTGTCTTAAAAAGATCACACTCTGCACCCCGTGTCTGCACTCCTGGGGGTAGTGCCACCACTGTATATGGGATATTGCTCTCTCTCCCAATGTGAATGCACTCACCAGAAGCGCGTCTTGGACAATGGCATATCGCATGCATTGGATGTCAGCCAAGGAGGGTCTCCACATGTAAAACCAGATTCCAAGTCTGCCACACATGCGCAGGTTGACAGATAGTACATACGAGCCTACCGCGGATATAACAGACTTGCACGCCACCACGCCGTCTCTCCTGCTTCCTTCTCGGATTTCCGTGACGTCAGCGCGCACACCTCAGACTCCGCCCTACACGTTTCGTCACGTAATGTGACTCATTCAGGGGCTGGAGGCTGCTACCCGACGTCTAGCTAAATACCATCCACGCCTCCTCCGCTTGTGGCTCCACCTGCACCACCGCCCTCCTTTGGTTGCTAGGCTGCCACATAGCGTGCTGACTATTATATTCCGCGGTTATGGTATACATTAGAATACATTCAGCTTACAATAAAAATTTACAATAAATAATCTTATCAGCCTTATCCTCTATAATCATAGGTTACAACACATTCCCACACAAGTTTTATTTTCCCTAACCATAAATTCTCACGACTCATATCTTATCTCACTTATTGTGCTTCTTACTCGATGCATTCTCCTACTACTCTTAACACCATTATTTGTTATTAAAGTGACAGTGCCCATTACATATAGTAGCATTCACCACATGCAATGATACTCATATCTTAACCCCACTTGTTGTGCTTTACTTACTCAATACATTCTCCCACTACTCTTATCACCATTATTCGTTACTAAAATGACAGTCCCCATTGCATATGATAATACTTATCACATGCAATAATACATTATTTATCAAAAAAGTGACAGTGCTTACTTCATATAACAGTGCTTACACTAATAATTACTATATTCACCCCCTCATTATACTATCCCTCCCCTATAAAAGGGGTAAATCCACATGATTGATATACCACTGCCTATTGCAATCCTAGTGACTCAATTGCTCAACATACATATACTAACTCATCAAAAACTCATTATGTGCTCTATAAACACTATAAAGTGCAAAATACAAAGTGACGTGTGCATATTACCAAATTTTCAAAACCCATTACGAAAACATCAAACCACACTAAAGGTGGGCACACACGATTACAATAAAATGATCCGATTTTACGGCAATTCGATAAAAACGATCGGATCTCCCGAAAAATCGAAAGCTTTTTTTTTTTTTTTTTTTCATCCGACTGAAAAATCCCATCGGATTTCCCGTTTTCTTCGATTTTAATCGATCCGGAATGCCAGATATTTTTCTTCAACCTTACACACCCTAGCAATTTTCTCAGTTTCCAATCATTTTTATCATAATTAGGGAAAAATTGAACATACGTGTGTGGTACATTGGTCATATTTTTGAAATGTTACAATCAGTCAGAAAAACTGATTGCAATTCTTAAATTGAACAGATATTTTAAAAATTGTATGGTGTGTGGCCACCTTAAGAATACCAGCCACTAGCCTTAGGTTAGGCCCCCCTCCTCATCCATTTGCAATAAAACAATATCCAATACAATGTTTAAACCTTTAGGGGATAACGTTCCCAGCCTGTAAATCAATTCCGTCTTTTCTACATAACTGCTTGTTTGTTACTCCCGCGCCAATGCGATCTTACGCATTCTACAGCAGTCACTTTGAGACTTCCCGGATCACATGCATGTACTTCAGAAAAATGGGCTGACACACACTGCCATTTAAATCCCTTCCTAATGTTGTATATGTGCTGATAAATTCGCTTCTTTAGCGGCTGTGTTGTCCTCCCAACATATTGGTGGCCACAGCCACATGTTAAAACATAGACCACATATGTTATTCTACCAATATATAGGTTTATAGATGATCTGTTATGTGGAGGGGCTCGGTTGAAGACTGGTCCCAATTTTTGTGTATTAATTCCTTGCACCCTAATATAACACTGGAGGCTGAGGTTAGCTTCTCCAGTGTTAATTTTTTGAATCTGACCATCTATAAAGGGATGGGGAACTTGCACACTTGCTGTTTTTTTAAGAAAACTGATCGTAACGGTTTTATACCTACGGCCAGCTGCCATCACCCCTCCTGGATAAAAGCAGTCCCCAAGGGATAGTTCCAACTAATCCGAAGGAACTGTACTAAAATAACAGACTATCAGAATCAGGTTTCTGTTTTAACAAAAAGATTTGTGGACAGAGGGTATGGTCCTGAACAAATGGAGGCTCTGAAAAGCGAGGTGGAGAAGATGGAGAGAAGTAGATTGCTGGAGAGGGGGGTGAATGGGGATATGAGAACCCCACCAAAGATCCCATTCATATCCACCTTTAACACACAGTATAGACAGTTGGAAAGGATTATTGGTAGGCATTGGCCAGTTTTATTACAAGATGATCAGCTCGAGAGTTATCCCTGATAGGCCAAAATTTATCTATAGAAAGGCCCCCAACCTGAGGGACGTATTGGTCCCAAGCTGTGTGGATCCACCCACTCAGTTTAAAATCCCATGGCAGAGGCCGGGTTACCATGTATGTAGGAATTGCTGTATATGTAGAGAGACTGTGAGTATATCGACAGATAGTGTCCAGTCTAGGTATTTTAGACCAGATTTTTTTTAATGAGAGATTTTGACATGTTCTTCAACATATGTGGTCTATGTTTTAACATGTGGTTGTGGCCACCAATATGTTGGGAGGACAACACAGCCGCTAAAGAAGCGAATTTGTCAGCACATATACAACATTAGGAAGGGATTTAAATGGCATAGTGTGGCCCATTTTTCTGAAGTACATGCATGTGATCCGGGAAGTCTCAAAGTGACTGCTGTAGAACGCGTAAGATCGCATTGGCGCGGGAGTAACAAACTGCAGCAGTTATGTAGAAAAGACTGAATGGGGGGGCGGCGCCTAACCTTCGTGCAGGGCAGACGCATGGCGGACTAGCTCCGGCAGACTTAGCCGCTTACAGCACGCCTGGACCCCGTTCCTTCTCCCTCCTCGCTGCGATCTTCTCCCTCAGGACCCCTGGAGCATCCTAGCATGGGTCCCAAAAAGAATCAGACGACCGCAGACCCAGGAATCCCTGAGCTCTTCTCCAACAAGCAGAAGGGGACTGCGACCCAAGATGGCGCCCGACCTAGCAGCGAAAGCAGCTCACACGGCGGTAAGAACGCAGACACTGATAGTCACTAAAGCGGACTTACAAACTCTGTACCTGAATCTTGAAAGGCTCATTAATGCTTCCAAAACGGAAACTGTCAAGCAGATCAGTCAGGAGTTGTCAGCCCTGGGTGAGCGTGTACACGAGGTCGAGGAGGGACTGGAGGGGGTTAAGGCCTATTGCAGCCAGGCCGACGCTGACATCCAGGGGATGCGTGCAGACATTGCTACACTATTTGAGGCGAGGGAGGACCAGGAGAACAGGGACAGGAGAAGCAACTTAAGGATCCGGGGGGCCCCAGAATCTATCACGGAGGTACGAGACTTTCTCCTTGCACTATTCCGCCACCTTGTCCCTGACCTCCCAGACTCAGAGCTGCGGATGGATCGGGCACACAGGGCCTTGAGACCTTTGCCCAAAGAGGGCGATCCCCCCAGGGACATAATCACCAAACTCCACTACTTCAGCTCCAAAGAAGCTATCATTATGGCCTCTCGGAACTTACCACATGTGGACTTCCAAACTCATAGGATTCTGATTTTTCCGGATCTCTCCCCCATCACCCTGAATAAACGCTGGGAATTCAAACCCCTGACAACCGCTCTTGTCAAACATGGGATCAAATACCGATGGGGTTTCCCCTTCAAACTGATCGTTCCCCATAATGGTCGGCAAATCATCATCTCCGACCCCAGCCGCATACCGGAAGTTTTCCACAAACTGGGTCTCAAATATGTTAAGCCACCCCGCGGAGAGGCTGCAGCTTCACCTAAGAGACTCTCTCCACCAAGGCCCACGTGGTCCACAGTCCCAGAGCGGAACCCCCAAGACAGAGAGCGCTCGGATGATCCTTCAAGCAGTCCTGCTAGCCCTGCTTCCCTGGGCTCCAATGCCTGACCATTTCTCACAGCACCCTGCATTTTGCCCTTATTAAGAGCCTGACTATATTTCTTAACATGCACAGGCGGCGGGCCATGACCGGCGCTCCCGTCAACCTGCCCTGGCACTTACTTGGGTGCTACAGCCCTGAACTCACCTGTAGTCTTAGCACTACAGTTCTGTGATGTCTACTCGGGGCACTTGGATAAGTGTCCCCCTTTCTTTTTCTTTTTTATTTTTTTTATTACTGTCTGTCTTACAGCTTAATGATAAGACTAATGTTATGCAGATATATGCTGTTCCTGTTTTTGGTGGTTCCTTCCCGGGTCACAGGGACCTTAATAGGTCTGGCCGCTTAATCTTCAACTTAACCTTCCTTTGTATTCTTTTTTGTTTTTGTCGGATCGCCGTAGTTTATAAATATGTAGGACCGACTATATATGCTTTTTGGGGGATGTTCGGGATGTACTTTCTCTTTTTTTTTAATTTTATTTTTATTGTGCTCTTATTTGTTTTTGACTCTCGTCTGGAACCATGGCCACACCAATAGTATCCTCAGACAGCCCCCTTAGCTCCTCAGCCATTGAGGCCCCCTTTTCGGCGCACATAGACCCTTCTGCCCCTATGACCATTATTACTCACAATGTCAAGGGACTAAATGCCCCACAGAAGAGGCGTCTAGCATCCCAGTATTATAAGAAAGCTAATGCTGATATCATCTTTCTGCAAGAAACACATTATGTCTCCAAAAAAGAACCTAAATACTGGCATAAACTCTACCCCCAGGCCTATTACGCTTCTGCCCCTCAGAAGAGATGTGGTGTGGCTATGGTTCTTCATAAGAGGCTCAATTTTAATGTACATAAGGTTATCCGAGATCCTGAGGGCAGATACCTAATTTTAGTTGGGGACTCCAACGGATTGCTCTTAACACTAGTAGCTGTCTATGCTCCTTCTGAGGGGCTACGCCCCTTCCTCACCAACCTGTCATCCAAAATTTCCACTCACAGAGCAGGTAAACTATTGGTAGCGGGAGACTTCAACGCTTCATTGGATGGTGGGCAGGGTAGTCATCGTCCCCCCCCCCCCTAAATGCCTACTGAGATTTCTGTCTGACACAGGGACTTGGGATGTCTGGAGGGCGCTTCACCCTGGGGAGAGGGGGCACACCTTCTACTCTCACCCGCACGACACATACTTACGCATTGATTTCATTTTTATGGACGCCACACTCTTATCTGAAGTAATTAAGGCTGACCACTCTGAGATATCTTGGTCAGATCATGCGTTTGTGTTGGTGCAGTTCTCTTCCTTGACCCCCAGACCTAAAAGCACATGGCGCATTAATGAATCCCTCCTGGTCGATAGTGAGATTAAACTAAAAGTGGCCTCCGAAATCTCCTCCTTCTTTAACATCAACAAAGAGGGGGATACCTCCCAGGGGATCAGATGGGCAGCTCACAAAGTGACCATTAGGGGAGAGTTGATTAAGATCTCTTCTTTTAAACGTAAATCAGCAATGGCTAGGATAACTGAATTAAAAAGGGAGATCAGGCATATGGAGCTTAAGCACGCGGCAGGGACACCTTCTGTGTCTCTCTCCCATCTCACTACCCTGAGATCTGAGCTGAAATCTCTTCTTTTTCAGAAGGCGGATAGAGCCATGCGCCTGACCGCCCAGAAATTCTACGAAAAGGGAGACAAACCAGACACTATGCTGGCCAGGAAACTGAGCAACCGCCTAACACTTAACAGACTACACCCCATCCGAGGCAGCTCAGGGACCTTGATCCACGACCCTAACGCCATAGTCAGGGAATTCCAGAAATACTATGCCCAACTGTATGATGGGACTACTACGGATAAGACTCGCACACCAATAAGCCATATTCAGAAATTTCTGCATGATACCCCTATCCCTAAACTCCCGTCAGAAAGCAGCATATTACTAAACTCTCCTATTACGGTCAAGGAGGTCCTGTCCGTCATTAAGGGCTTAAAGTCTTCTAAGGCCCCTGGTCCGGATGGATACACTGCTTTATATTATAAAACCTTTAAACAAGTGCTAGCCCCAGAACTATCCACGTTTTATAACAACATTTTGAAGGGTAAGGAAGATTTCCCCCCTGACCTGACCAGAGCGTCTATAGTGGTTATACCCAAACCTGGCAGAGACCTAGCTGAGGTCACTAATTACAGACCGATCTCCCTTATCAATATAGACGTCAAGATCTTCTCAAAGATCCTGGCGAACAGACTAAACCCTCTCCTGCCTAGTATCATCCATCCGGACCAGACAGGTTTTGTCCTCGGGAGACAAACAACGGATAACATCCGTAGGATCACGGGGTTGATTGCCGAGATGGAGCGCTGTCGGACGCCTTCTCTGCTCCTTTCTTTGGATGCGGAGAAGGCGTTCGACAGGGTTGACTGGAGGTATCTTAGACTGGTCCTACTCAAATTTGGGATAGGAGGTGAATTCTTGAATGGGGTGCGTAGCCTTTACACTAACCCCACGGCCTCGGTGTGTAACATGGGCATAACCTCCCCCTCTTTCTCCATCAAGAACGGCACGAGGCAGGGGTGCCCCCTCTCCCCTTTGATATTTGCCTTATGCATTGAGCCTTTGGCCATCAGGGTCAGGCGCTCTCCGGACATATCTGGGATTTCAGTGGGTAGAGCCCTCTTCAAAACCGCCCTCTTCGCAGACGACACAATCTTTACTCTCTCCAATCCCCTAATTTCGGTCCCAAACCTATTCAAAGAAATTGAAAGCTTCTGCACCCACTCAGGCTTTAAAATTAACAACTCAAAATCCGAAGCAATCCCGTTTGGCCTTACAGAGGCACATCAGTCCTCTCTATCCCAATCCTTTGGCTTCAAATTTAGACCCAACGGACTGAAGTATCTGGGGGTCACAGTCTCTCAGGATCTCGGAGATCTCTACAAACTTAATTATGTACCTATGCTTAAAAAACTCCATAGGCTACTGGATGATTGGCAGCATTTTCATATCTCTCTGCAGGGTCGCATATACGCAGTCAAAATGACATTACTCCCCAAAATTCTGTATCTTTTCAGGGCCTTACCCATAAGAATCTACAAAAGAGATATAGAGGGGTTGCAAACTAGGATCACTAACTTTATATGGGAGGGACGCAGACCCCGCATCAAATACACTAACCTGGCCCGCCACAGGCTGCAGGGGGGACTGGGGGCGCCTAGCCTCCTATATTATTACTATGCTGCTAGACTCTCTCAGCTCCTTCAGTGGTCCTCTCCTAGGGGAGTTGTAAGATGGGTTGATCTTGAGCAGGAGCTCATCTACCCATTCCCAATAAAGGCACTCCTCTGGACCCCCAAACCATGTCTAGGTCCAAACTCTTCATTCTTCCCAATAAGTGAATCTCTATTGATTAAAAGGATGCTGAAGAACCTGACCCCAAAGGGCCATTCTTCGGTCCTTGAATCCCTTTTTTATAATGAGGATTTCCCCCCTGGGGTTTGTGGCTTGGCCTGGGGGAACTGGAGAACTAGCGGGGTCCATACTATCAATGATATGGTGTCAGACGGGACTTTGCTCCCCTGGCCCCAACTTAAGGTAAAAATGAATTGGCCAGATTCTGAATTATTTAGATATCTACAAGTCTGCCATTTCATCCAGTCTCGCCAAACTGCAGGACTACAACTATCGCGCTCCTCCATGGAGTCTATTTCTTGCTCCCACCCCTTGCCACAAGGCCTTATCTCTACGATATATTACGAAATTTGGTACACCAAATATTCAACCCCTTCTACGGCAATGGTGAAATGGATGGAGAGGCTCACTGGACCTAGCGATGATGAACACTGGGAGCATATCTTTAGTGCTATGGCTAGCTCCTCCAAACATACCCTTACCAAAGAACGTAGTTACAGAATCTTCTACGACTGGTTCCGCACCCCTGCACAGCTTGCCAAATGGGGGCTGATCCCCAATAACCTATGCTATAGGGGTTGCCAGGCAGAGGCGGACCAAACCCATTGTTGGTGGTCTTGCCCGTGCGTGGCAAACTTCTGGGATCTGAGCTTTTCCCTGGCATCAGAAGTATTAGGCCTAGAAATCCGACCCAACCCATGGACAGCTCTCTTCCACAAACCCCTCCCCCAACTTAGCAGTCCCCAAAACAAATGGCTGGGCCAAGTATGCAACGCAGCTAAAACTCTTCTAGCCAAAAGCTGGAAGTCACTCCCTCCTTCTAAACCCGAATTAATTAACAAAATCCAGTCAATCTATATAATGGAGAAAATAACCTCCACCATTAGAGAAACTACCCCTCTGTTTGATAAGATCTGGGATCCTTGGGAAGCTTGGCTCTCCTCTCGGCCCTAACATCCCCCTACCTTATTATTACACCTATCCTGCAATACCACGGTGAACCCTCAACCCCCCGGCCCGGGCGGAACCACACTTGACGTTAGCTTCCCCCCCCCCCCCTCCCCTACTGGTCCGCTAGGTTCATTGCGGCCCTAACTATCCTGTTAAAGTTATATCTCTATACTGTATGTACTAATTACGGTCAATGTGTCTGAACATAATGTTGTAACACTATGGATACAATGTACTGCAATATTTGCCTTTCCCAGGTTTTCTGGGCCATTGTTTGTACTTCTTATATATAAACCAAAATAAAACCAAGTTGAAAAAAAAAAAGAAAAGACTGAATGGATTTACAGGCTGGGAACGTTATCCCCTAAAGGTTTAAACATTGTATTGGATATTGTTTTATTGCAAATGGATGAGGAGGGGGGCCTAACCTAAGGCTAGTGGCTGGTATTCTTTTTTTGAAAGTATAATTTTTATTCATATTTTTATACAAACAATACAGCTGTGCCAGCCAACCATGGCAGCACTTCAACAACAATAACATTAACATGAACATGACCATTATCCATTCCAGTGTAGGTTCATATAGTACATTATCGCTCTAGACTGAGATGTAGGAGAAAGAGAAATCAGAAGAAAAGGGTGGCATGACTCAGGTGCATCTCCCTACAAACACCCAGGAAACTTCTCCCTTTCTTTACCTTGTAACTATATTTAATCTTCAAACTTTAGTTTGTGGTGCAAAATCCAACAAGTCCATATTTTCTTGAACTTTTTAGGGCATTTTCTCTTAAGATATATTGGTTTGATAATTGCCAACTCTTTATGCACATATGAGGCCCAGTCCTTTTTGCTGGGAGCTAGGGTTTGCTTCCATTTGAGTGCAATCATCTTTCTGGCATATGCAACAAGGGACCTATATGCCTGCAGTTTGTGTATAGAAAGCAAGTTTTCGGGTAAACATCCCAGTAGAAGATGTTCAGGGTTCATATCAAAAGTGGTTCCGAATACTCGCTGAAATTCTGCGTATATCTGTGACCAATAGGAGCATATGCGTGGGCAGAGCCACACCATATGGAAAAAATCTGCAGCTGGCTGCTGACATCTACCACATCTACCTGAGGCAGCGGGGTCAATTTTGCATAATTTGATTGGTGAGAGATAGCTCCTGTGTAAGAATTTAAGCTGCTACGCCCGTCGTGACAAAGTATCCCAGAATATTATTCCACGCTTCTAAGGTTAAACTAGGAATGTCTGCTTGCCATGACTGAAATCATTTGTCTATTTTAGCCTGTCCCTTAGAGGGGAACGTTTTGTATACTACAGAGACAACATGCTCCAGATCCTTTTTTATGATTTCCCCCTCAGTGGTATGGGCCTGCACCAGCAGTGTTTTGCCCCCTTTAAGGAATTGTGCCCCAAAGGCATGCTGCAGCTGCAGGTACCTAAAGTACATGTTGTGGGGGATGCTGTTATCCTGTCTGAGGGTGGTAAAGGATTTTAGCTGGTGGTTGTCTGTTATATCTTTTAATTTATAAATCCCATATCTGCCCAAGCTTTGGGATCTGGCACTGTTAAGAATTCATGTAGTGATGGGTTCATCCACAGTGGGGTATGAGGGGATATCTGTCCGGGTCGTTGAGAGATTTTATTTATTTTTTCCCATATCTTGACAGTTACTAACATATTTGGCGTGGCTCTAGGAATTTGTCTGCTCCCTCTAAATGGCAGGCTGGAAAGAGCTAAGAAGGATCCCATTATCTCTGCTTCCAAGGCAGTTGCTGGATTGGTTGGGGATTGCTCAAACCACCATCTAATGGTGACTGCAGCTGAGGCCCAATAGTAATGTTCAAAGTCTGGTAACCCAATGCCTCCACTATTCTGGTCTCGCTGCAGAGTAGATAGTGCTATACGTGGATTCTTAGGGTACCATAACAGTGACGTAACCGCTTTATTAATAGATTGGAAGTATTTGGCTGGGATATATACAGGGCTATTTCTGAAGTAGTACAAAAATTTCGGAAGCATGTTCATCTTAATAGCATTAGCACGGCCCAGAAGGGATAAAGGGAGCGTCTGCCACGTTTTGCATTTCTGCTTGAGTTTAGATAAGATCGGGTCTAGATTAAGATTATAGTAATTATTAGTGTTTCTGGTGACCTTAATACCCAGATAGGTAAATTCTGTGACCCACTGGAGGGGGGTGGGGGCCGGTTGTGGTGGTATCTGCCCATCTAACGGTAGTATAGTAGACTTATCCCAATTTACCTTAAACCCTGAGAACGTGCCATATTCTTTGATGATCCCCAGAGCGTTAACCAAAGAGGGGCCAGAGTCTGAGAGATACAATAAAAGATCATCCGCATATAGCGAAAGTTTTTCTACCCTGGTGCCATATGCGAGGCCCCCAACCAATGTGCTAGCTCGCAGGAGTATGGCAAGTGGCTCTACAACCATAGCGAATAAAGTGGGCGAAAGCGGGCAGCCCTGACGGGTACCCCTGGACTGTATGTCCCGTGCGTACTCTGGCCCTCGGCGTGGTGTAGAGGGTCCTAAGCCAGCCGACAAACTTGTCACCCAGCCCAAAATGGAGTGTTCCCCATAGGAAATTCCAGTCCCTCACGTTGAAGGCCTTTTCCGCATCAAGCGATACTATAATGCGATCCCCGGGCTGATCATGAGTTATAGCCAGGTTAGTCATGAGCCTTCTCAAATTAATGTCCGTCCCCTTTCCAGGGATAAATCCTGACTGGTCAGGGTGTATAAGCTTTGTGATTATCATATTCAGTCGTACAGATAGTATTTTTGCCAGTATTTTATAATCTTGATTGAGCAATGAGATAGGCCTATATGACTTACATAGGGTAGGATCCTTACCTTTTTTGGGGAGAACGGTGATTAGAGCCTCGCACATGGACCCAGGGAGACTATCATTCTCAAGGATATGTTTAAATGTCCTCTGCAGGTATGGGACTATATCTTTGCTGTATTTTTTATAAAATTCAGCTGGTAGCCCGTCAACCCCTGGTGTTTTAGAATTAGGTAGGTCTTTGATGACATCCCGTATCTCCTCTCTAGTGATGTCCGCCTCCAGGAAAACTCTGTCATCTGCGGACAGCACCGGAAAGGAAATTTTTCCCAAGTATCCCTCCAGCTGGGCCGCAGTATAATCTGCATCTGATGCGTACAGGGTTTGGTAATAGTGTAAGAATTCCTCATTGATGCCCTCTGGCGTTGTCAGTGAGTCACCAGTAGGGGTTTTGATGGTCCCGATATATTTGTTTTTCTTCCCCTATTAGATAGGCCAGAAGCTTGCCCGTTCTGTCTCCCTGCTCATATATCCTAAGGCGGCGTGCTGTCTCAACCCTCGAGAAGGCTATTAATTGTCTGCTAGATAAATGTGCCAACGCTACCTGCCAGTTGTCATATGTGCTTTTGGATTTATGGTTGAGAAAGTCTTTTTCTGCTGTTTCAGCAGCCTGTTCTGCATTAAATAAAATAACTCTATCCTGAAACCGGGCTTCCGATATAACTTTAATGTAGTTTCCTCTAACAACTGCCTTGTATGCGTCCCATACCACCGAGGGGGCAGCGGAGAGGCTATTAAACCGCCAGTATTCCGCCAAGGGTTGTTGCATGCTAAGCGTGACGAAATCATGGTCAATCCAACCTGGGGAGAGTTTCCAAAGGGGTCTGGGCTTGGTTACTGATAATAGTAGGGTGGTTTCAAGTGGAGCATGGTCCGATATGCCTCTGGGCAATAGCTTAGTGTGGCCCATCTGCACAGCCATAGAGGGAGAAGCCAATAACAGGTCAATCCTTGACAGTGTATGATAGGATGTTGAATGGCAAGTGTATCCTGGTTGATGAGGATTGCGCATCCTCCACATATCTAGTAAATTATAGGATTGTACCCAGTTGTATAGCAATAAATTGTCCCTCGGGTTAGGCGTCATCCTGCCCATAGAGGGGGAGAGAACCATATTAAAATCACCACAGAGTAGTATTTTAGTCGTTGGGAATTTAGCTACTTTGCTCATGATTTCATTAAGCAAGGATAAGTTTGCTGGAGGTGGGTTGTATAGTCCCACCAATACTATCTCTTCTGTATATATACGGGCATGGATTATTATATATCTGCCCAATTCATCGATGTGGAGATGAATCAATTGAAAGGGAACTGTTTTATGTATAAGGATCGCAACCCCTCTAGAAAAGGATGAGTATGTAGCATTATAGTAATGCCCTACCCACGGTTTTTTAAGTGCAAGTGTTCTACTGCCGTGCAGATGGGTTTCCGTTAAAACACAGATCTGGGGGCTGTGACTCTTAAGATAGTTAAATACTAGTGACCTTTTTACTTTGGAGTTTAAGCCCCTAACGTTCCATAGTAATAATTTAACCATCTTGGAGGTATAATGTAAATATTTCACACAGTGTAATAGGTTTTGCATATTTACCACCTGGTGTTTGCATGGCGTAAAACACTGAGTATGCACCCGAGTCAGGCCTGTCTCCAGCCAGAGCTGTATCAGAGAGAGTGGAAAAATGGTCAATACAGAACAAAACAATTAAAACATTAACAATGGTAGGCCTTAACCAACCTTGGCCTACAGGTCCCATAACCCCCACCCTGCTACGCCCTAACAACCTGTCTGGAGTAGCTTTTAGATCCCTAAACTTGTCCTTTCCCTAACTATCCGTCAAGGAATAGGGTCGACTGGAGAATAGCCTGCGTTACCTACCGCGGAGCTATATTAGGGGGTGCCAAGACTAATATGGAGCGGAGGAAAAAAAAAGGGGGGGGGGGCCCGCTGCCTGGCGACTCCCAACCGCACCAAAGAACGTCAACAAGTTGCACTTAACTAGTAGATTACTTGAACCTGAATTTTAACTTACTGGCTGGTGATAGCCGTGAAAGAATAATGTGATTGCCGACACGTCTTGTGTATCAGAGGGTTGCTAGGGAATAATTATAGGCCAGAGCACAAACTAGAAACTAAGCCCTATGATGGACGGGGGGGGGGGGGGGGAGGAGGGGGAGGGGTGATCTTGCTAGCCTATAGAAAAGGGGTAGACCCAGGTGGTATAAATTTTTCAAAATACAAGATTATTGGAGCCCCACTATAGCCTGCCCTGCAGGTAGTATTGTTGCTGTATATCTCACTGGGTATATACATGCCGTGATGTCCCTTGATCAATTGCAAAAGAATATATACATGAACACTCATACGCACGCATTCTAAAATTACTCTGGGGGCCATGTCGGCTTTGGTTGAGAGTGGAAGAGTCTGATAATCATATGTACAGTTTCAGAGTATTTCCATTTGTGGGGACCATAACGGTCCTGCCTTATACATGGGTATGTAAAGTTCACTTTTACGGTGCAGCAGTGACCTCCAGTGGCCTAACATAAGCCCGTCATGCCTGCTGTATCTTGCATAGATATAAAGCGAATAGGGGTCTTCGGCCCTGAGTTGCAGTTATATAACAGTGAAAGTGATAGCATATCAGTTCAGTTCCATCATAGGGTGCATTGTCCAGTGCATTCATTGCAGATATAGAGTTGCAAGGCCTATAAACAGCTATCTGTTATTTAAGACACAGTACAATTCCCTCTGATCACCATGCCGCAAAAAAAACCCATAAAGGATGTAAAGAAAGAAGCAATCACTTATCTGGAAGAGTGTCCAGCCATTTTGAAACATCTTCTGGTTTTTCAAAAATTTTGACCGTCTCTCCGTCCTGCACCCGTAATTTAGCGGGGAATAGCATCGCATATTTAAGGTTGCGCGCTCTCAGCTTGGCTTTCACTGGCACAAAAGATTGCCGTTGCTTTTGTGTTTCGATCGTATAGTCAGGGAACAACATTATTTTAGTGTTTTCAAAGCTGAGCTCCCTGACCTGTCTGGCTGCCTCCAAAATGGCATCCCTGTCTTTAAAGTTAAGGAGCTTGAAGATCACTGGTCGTGGGGGGATGCCTGGTGGGCCTTGTTTGGCTGGAATTCTGTGGGCCCGCTCAATAACAAAATGCATTGAAAAAGTGTCCTCCGGGAGCAGTCTTTTGAGCAACATTTCTATATATGAGGAAACATCCTTACCTTCAGCCCCCTCCGGGAGGCCCAGCAGCCTCAAGTTGTTTCGCCTATTCCGATTTTCTGCGTCCACCGCTCGATGTTCCAGAGCGGTGAGACGCTTATCCATGAGCGGAATGGCCGCATCATGCACCCGGGCTAGGTCTTCTGTGTCGGAAACGCATCTTTCCAGCTCTGTGGTACGAGACCGGATTGCCACGAGGTCCTCCCGGAGAAGGCCGAACCGGGAGTCAAGGTGATCAAATTTGAGTGAGGGTAGCTTGGCAGGTTTGGATGGCAGCGAGCAGGTCTACCGTGCTCAGGGCTGTATCAGGCTCCTCTGCTGCCATGTCCGCCGCCTCCTCGTTCTTGTCCGCCATCTCCTCGTGCTTGCTAGGCTTTGCGCGAGCATTTTATTTAGGTGGGGCTGGGGTGGCTGGGGTGGCTGGGGCATCGGCTTGTATCCCACCTTTATCAGCCTTGTCCCTCTTGGAGTTTCACTGCGCCATAGTAGTGGGGTAAGGAGATGGTCGATTTGCCACGTGGGTATGGCGGGAGGGCCCCGGAGGAAGGCTCCAGAGGTCTTCTGCAGCGGTATTAGCGACCCCTGCCGCGGTCTGTTCTTGTTCACAGTAGCCCGGCTCGGTCATAGAGGCTGTGCAGGTGTTGGAAATGCCTGTTCAGGTCGGTGGAACAAGTGCAGTGTAAAGATATGAGGCGTCAGGCAGCGGAGCTCCTAAACCCACGTCCTCTCACTCCGCCATCTTGGCCACGCCCCAGTGGCTGGTATTCTTAGTGTGGTTTGATGTTTTTGTAATAGGTTTTGAAAATTTGGTAATATGCACACGTCACTTTGTATTTTGCACTTTATAGTGTTTATAGAGTACATAATGAGTTTTTGATGAGTTAGTATATGTATGTTGAGCAATTGAGTCACTAGGATTGCAATAGGCAGTGGTATATCAATCATGTGGATTTACCCCTTTTATAGGGGAGGGATAGTATAATGAGGGGGTGAATATAGTAATTATTAGTGTAAGCACTGTTATATGAAGTAAGCACTGTCACTTTTTTGATAAATAATGTATTATTGCCTGTGATAAGTATTATCATATGCAATGGGGACTGTCATTTTAGTAACGAATAATGGTGATAAGAGTAGTGGGAGAATGTATTGAGTAAGTAAAGCACAACAAGTGGGGTTAAGATATGAGTATCATTGCATGTGGTGAATGCTACTATATGTAATGGGCACTGTCACTTTAATAACAAATAATGGTGTTGAGTAGTAGGAGAATGCATCGAGTAAGAAGCACAATAAGTGAAATAAGATATGAGTCGTGAGAATTTATGGTTAGGGGTAATAAAACTTATGTGGGAATGTGTTGTAACCTATGATTATAGAGGATAAGGCTGATAAGATTTATTGTAAATTTTTATTGTAAGCTGAATGTATCCTAATGTATACCATAACCGCGGAATATAATAGTCAGCACGCTATGTGGCAGCCTAGCAACCAAAGGAGGGCGGTGGTGCAGGTGGAGCCACAAGCGGTGGAGGCGCGGATGGTATTTAGCTAGACGTCGGGTAGCAGCCTCCAGCCCCTGAATGAGTCACGTTACGTGACGAAACGCGTAGGGCGGAGTCGGAGGTGTGCGCGCTGATGTCATGGAAATCCGAGAAGGAAGCAGGAGAGATGGCGTGGTGGCGTGCAAGTCTGTTATATCCGCGGTAGGCTCGTATGTACTATCTGTCAACCTGCGCATATGTGGCAATAAACTTGGAATCTGGTTTTACATGTGGAGAATAGTGTTGGGCGAACACCTGGATGTTCGGGTTCGGGCCGAACAGGCCGAACATGGGCCAGATGTTCGGCATGTTCGGCCCGAACCCCGAACTCAATGCAAGTCAATGGGGACCCGAACATGCCGCAATACGGCCACCCTATGGGGTCGCAGGCATAAGGGGGGAGCATGCCCCGATCGCGGGGGGGCGGAAATTCCCCCCCACCCCCTCCGCTAGCACTCCCCCCTCTGCCCGCTTCCCCATAAAAAAGTTTGCGTAAAGTTAAATAGTACCGGTGGTGGCTGCTGCAGTGGCTGGCTGGCCTGGCAGTGGTGTGAGTGAGGAGGAGGAGTCCGAGTAGGACGCGTTGAGGCCGGGCAGCGGGCGGTTCAGCGGTAGTACCCTTGTGGTACTTCCGCCCTTTCTCTGACCTCACGTCCTCGACGTGATGACGCATACGAGGGTACGCGTGACGTGTACCCTCATGCGTCATCACGTAGAGGACGTGAGGTCAGAGAAAGGGCGGAAGTACCACAAGGGTACTACCGCTGAACCGCCCGCTGCCCGGCCTCAACGCGTCCTACTCGGACTCCTCCTCACTCACACCACTGCCAGGCCAGCCAGCCACTGCAGCAGCCACCACCGGTACTATTTAACTTTACGCAAACTTTTTTATGGGGAAGCGGGCAGAGGGGGGAGCGCTAGCGGAGGGGGTGGGGGGCAATTTCCGACCCCCCCCCCCCGCGATCGGGGCATGCTCCCCCCCTTATGCCTGCGACCCCATAGGGGGGCCGTATTCGGCCGAACAGGGGCCCTGTTCGGCCGGGCATTGAGCAGTTCGGGCGAACCCGAACTAAAAGGCCGAACACCATTAGGTGTTCGGCCGAACTCGAACATCACCCGAACAGGGTGATGTTCTGCAGAACCCGAACAGTGGCGAACACTGTTCGCCCAACACTAGTGGAGACCCTCCTTGGCTGACATCCAATACATGTGATATGCCATTGTCCAAGACTCGCTTCTGGTGAGTGCATTCACATTGGGAGAGAGAGCAATATCCCATATACGATGGTGGCACTACCCCCAGGAGTGCAGGCACGGGGTGCGGAGTGTGATCTTTTTAAGACAATACTTGGTACTATGTGCATGTTTTAAATTGTTGCAGGGCTGGAAAGCGCAGTGAATCATTGTCAAATGCCTTTCTTCTTGCCACTCTTCCATAAAGGCCAACTTTGTACAGTGCATGACTAATAGTTGTCCTATGGACAGTCTCCCACCTGAGCTGTAGATCTCTGCAGCTCGTCCAGAGTCACCATGGGCCTCTTGACTGCATTTCTGATCAGCGCTCTCCTTGTTCGGCCTGTGAGTTTAGGTGGATGGCCTTGTCTTGGTAGGTTTACAGTTGTGCCATACTCCTTCCATTTCTGAATGTTCGCTTGAACAGTGCTCCTTTGGGATGTTCAAGGCTTTGGAAATCTTTTTGTAGCCTAAGCCTGCTTTAAATTTCTCAATAACTTGATTCCTGACCTGTCTTGGACCTGTCTTGTGTGTTCTTTGGACTTCGGTGTTGTTGCTCCCAATATTCTCTTAGACGACCTCTGAGGACCTCACAGAGCAGCTGTATTTGTACTGACATTAGATTACACACAGGTGCACTCTAGTCATTAGCACTCATCAGGCAATGTCTATAGGCAACTGACCACACTCAGATCAAAGGGGGCCGAATAATTATGCACACACTACTTTGCAGTTATTTATTTGTAAAAAATGTTTGGAATCCTGTATGATTTTCGTTCCACTTCTCATGTGTACACCACTTTGTGTTAGTCTTTCATGTGGAATTCCAATAAAATTGATTCATGTTTGTGGCAGTAATATGACAAAATGTGGAAAACTTCAAGGGGGCCGAATACTTTTGCAACCCACTGTAGTTGCACCACTCTGACACATACAAAGATAAACACTCCTTCAAGCCAATGAGCATTTCTGTGCATGCTTTTCATCCTTCTCTTTTCATAACTAGGGTTATACAGCTGGCGGCCATTAGCAATTCCTCCTTTGCCAGACACCACCTACTCCACCAGTTTGCCGGATTGTGTCCCGACAATATGAGAGGAAGGTGTTCCTCCAATAAATGTAAAATATTTTATATTTGTCATCATGCAGCTGAAAAAGGCTGCTATTTATTATAGTTTAGAAAATAGATTTTAGATCTGAAATCTTGTATTTTTAATTTGGGGCCACTTTAAGTAGGACTCATACATGTCAGGTGAAGCTTCCAAAGCTTTCTACACTCCAGAATACAAAACACATGGTGTCCAGGCTGAGGAGGATGCCGAACATCCACTCGAGGTGGCTGAGTACCACCTCTGGGTTTGGCATGCTCCATAGCTTAAATATCTTTTGGGTTCTATTAGTGCTGAGGAGCTTTGGATACTTCACCTGACAATTACATGCACTGGTCCTATTTAAGGACCGTGTAGAGATGGAACAGTTGTCTTGACGAGCATGAAACTCTGCACATGGACAGGATGCCCACAGGGAATGGAAAAGGGTGCCCCCAATATCCCAGTCTAGTGGTCCCTGGGCTGCCTTCCCTCCTCTCCTAGTTATGCCCCATCACACACATCTGTGCTCCTAAATGTATAGCCATACCAAATTTCTTCCCACATTTTCTAATTGTCACAATCCTAGGCAAATCTGTAATTCCCAAACAAGTAAAACATGTGGAGGCATATTGTGGCATGCATAGTTTGCAGCATGTGGAGGCATATTATGGCATGCATAGTTTGCAGCATGTGGAGGCATATTATGGCATGCATAGTTTGCAGCATGTGGAGGCATATTATGGCATGCATAGTTTGCAGCATGTGGAGGCATATTATGGCATGCATAGTTTGCAGCATGTGGAGGCATATTATGGCATGCATAGTTTGCAGCATGTGGAGGCATATTATGGCATGCATAGTTTGCAGCATGTGGAGGCATATTATGGCATGCATAGTTTGCAGCATGTGGAGGCATATTATGGCATGCATAGTTTGCAGCATGTGGAGGCATATTATGGCATGCATAGTTTGCAGCATGTGGAGGCATATTATGGCATGCATAGTTTGCAGCATGTGGAGGCATATTATGGCATGTATAGTTAGCAGCATGTGGAGGCATATTATGGCATGCATAGTTTGCAGCATGTGGAGGCATATTATGGCATGCATAGTTTGCAGCATGTGGAGGCATATTATGGCATGCATAGTTTGCAGCATGTGGAGGCATATTATGGCATGCATAGTTTGCAGCATGTGGAGGCATATTATGGCATGCATAGTTTGCAGCATGTGGAGGCATATTCCCTTCATATTCTTCCTCTTAATATTTCCCTCTGCATCCTTCAGTAGATTTACATGAAACACTTGGTTCCACTTGATGCTCTCTCTAGCTGTGTCCCTGTGCTGCTGCAGCACTTCCCTCCCTTGCTATTTGTGTCCCCATGCTGAGTACTCTGTCCGATCCATAGGTTTGCCAATCCAGGCAGAAACCACTCACCCTCCACCCCAGTAGCAGCGGCTCTTCATTCTACATAACACCAGTGGCATCTCCAGTTTTGTAATTCTCCTTAAAGACACCTTAAAGGACCCTTTAAGACACGGATACCACAGGTGTAGTGTAAAAGCAGAGCCACCGCCAATTGGATGGAGGGTGAGTGCTACTTCCGGCTTCATCTGCAAACATAAGCATTGAGGGGAGGAGAGCACATTTGCATCACAGGGACACAACTAGGAAGTGAGGGGAGCACAGAAGCAGCAGCTAATATGATTAACTCACAGCAGCGGGGGTAATGGGGGTTCGAGAAGGGGGGTGCCATCTATCCAATATAAGGCCCCTGGATGCACGTAGGCATGTGCCCACAGTGCCTTACGATAAATCCGGCTCTGTTGGTAGGCATGTACTGTGGGGCACCAAGCTGGCTGTAAAAGGCTATTTTTGCCCTCGTATATCCTAAAAGCATGTGGCCAGTGCAGCATTCACATAGCTTGTAAAATGCTATCCCATGTTTAGCCTTAACCTCCTTGGCGGTTATCCCGAGCTAGGGTCGGGGCAGAAAACCGCAGCTAAGAGCGGTGATCCCGACCTCTGCTCGGGGTGGCCGCCGGAGACTGAATACAGAGCAATGCGCACAGCGGGAGCACTTCTACACACCTCCCAGGGATCTCGACAGCGGCTGGTCTTCTTCTCCTCCGGGGCTCTGCTTCCTGCTGGTGAGATCGACGTCTGTCGTCAATTTCACTTTAGAGTTGCAGCGTCACCCGGAGGATGGAGGCTTAACTGCAGCGCTGGAGCCAGGGAGGTGAGTGATTGCTGGGCTGCTGCAGATCTCCCTGGCAGCATGATTTTTTCCAGGTTTTAGGGTCTGAAAGGGTGCAAAAATTTGCACTGCTTTTAGACCCTAAAACCCGGAAAGAATCAACGCCAAGGGGGTTAAACGAGAACTGTAGTGAGGTTTATATGGAGGCTGCCATATTTATTTCCTTTTAAGCAATACCAGTTGCCTGGCAGCCTTGCTGATCTATTTGGCCGAAGTAGTGGCCGAATCACACCAGAAACAAGCATGCAGCTAATCTTGTTATATCTGTCAAAATTGTCAGAAAAACCCGATATGCTGCATGCTTGTTCAGGGTCTATGGCTGAAAGTAGCAGAGGCAGAGTATCAGTAGAATAGCCAGGTAACTGGTATTGCTTAAAGGGAACCTAAACGAAGGATATGGACTTTTTTTATTTTAAAATACCAGTTGCCTGACTCTCCTGCTGATACTGTGTCTATAATAATTTTAGCCACAGCCCCTGAACAAGGTGTGAGATCCAAATACTACTGCAGCAAAAAGATAAGCAGGGCTGACAATCAACTGGTATTGTTTAAATGGAAACTTCCATATCCCTCTGTTTAGGTTCCCTTTAAATGGAAATAAATATGGCAGCCTCCATACACCTCTCTCCAGTTCTCCTTTAACCTTACTTGGGATGCACTGTCTGATCTCCAATCGACTGTATAAGGGTAAGAGGGATTCATCCACCAAGATTTATTTTTCTGGGCTGTATATCTCACTAAATTTTGTTGTGAGGTTCTAGAGTATAGGCTTCAACTTAAAAAGTATGTCGTGGGCAGGGTCATTTCTGGGTGTGCTTTGGGAATTGTTAGCAAAGTGCAGACATTTTGTTAGAGCCTCAAAGCGCTGCCTGCCTATTGAAGCTGGAAACAAGGGTGCACTGTGTAAAATGTCCTTGGACCAATATAATTGGATCTATGGCTGTTGGACTATGCCATTTGAAGTGTTAGGCCCGGGAACATTTTTATTTATTTTATTTTCTCTGCTACAGTGGTGGACCCAGTTGCACCCCTGCTTCAGTTTAAGGCCATAGCCAAGCATTTACACAGTTCTCCTCTGCGCAATTGTGCACCATCAAGTATGTATGGGTGTTGCTCAAATTCATATAAAGCATACCTAGAGGTTGGTACTTACCCTGTCAACTTCAGCTTTCCGATTTTCTGCTTTGAATCCAGCCACACCCAAATAAACACTGGCTTAGGCTGTGTGGTATACACATGATGCTATTTAAGGAGAACCCCACTATGGCACTCCATCCAAGTTTATATGGCCATAATAAATCCAGAAAAGAGGTGACTTTATTGGGATGTGAAGTTCTGATATCTGCTCATGCAGTCCAAGGTTATTCTATAGCTCTTTAAACTACTTATGTGATGAATTGTGTTGGGCACTGTTTAAAGATTTAGATTTATGGTTGATAATTTTTTTTTCTTTCTTTGGTTTTTTTCTTTCTCTTTTTTTGGTTTGCATTTGATGTTGTTCTGGTACTTTATACCAATGTATCCTTTTTTCCCCTCCTCCTCCTTTAGAATACCTGCTTTTTGTAGCACACCTTATGAAAAATGATTCACTAGCAGCACCTTCTGTGTGCTTGCTGATCCATGGTGATTGGCAAAGCGCTGGGACCATGTAATCCTAAAGCTTGAATTCACTAAGCATTACCGCCTACTTTAAAGCAGAAAACAAATTTTACCAAATCTTTTGTGAAATGTTACTTCCCTAATGCTATTTCCGCATGGAAAACTAAAATTACTGACACTGAGGTTGATGCCTCATAATGGTCATTTCACAAAGAGTAGAGCATGACGTAAAACAAGTGAGCTGTTCGGTATGCTACTTCTAGCCTGGAGCTGTCGGTAAATAAGTCATTAAGAAAGTTGTAGCAGGGAGGTGCAGAGAAAAGGTGAAAACTAAACTCAAACCGTTAATAAAAACATCTTTCC